>NW_019943517.1:0-23104 GCF_002910315.2 Salvelinus sp. IW2-2015
TTGCATCAGCATTGACGAACGGTCGGTCAGAGGGCCTGCCACTCTACCCTTCACTTCTCTGACCTTCGCCTCAGGCTGACCTGGTTGAGTCGGCCATGCTGTATGGGCCCGCGGGCGGAAGTGCTGACCCTCCTGAGGGGGAATGAGCGTCCTCCTCGACTCAGGGGTCAGGGCACGGCGGACCCAGGGGAGACAGCTTATCTAACTGACCGTACGGGTACTGTTGACGCTTAGAGAGGAGCGAGGATCTGGAGAGAAACCAAGTGGTAAATGGTTCATTTTCCATTGTCTTGCTCAACTCAAATATCCTTAATGACAATAGCAGGCATATTGTTCTACATTTCAGACTGAGGATAAATGGAGGAAAGTGGTCATGCTAACTCATCAACTGTACTGTTGATCTTGGAGGTAAAGGACCTACAAAGGTGGTAGAAGATTAGGACAGAGCTTAGGCAGATGGAAAAGAATGAGGGTCATTCATTTTTATTCCTCTCTAAAGGCTGGTCTCTTTGCTTGGCATGGACACTCAAAATGATAATGACACTTAGAGAAAAAAACAGCCTATCTGTGTCAAAGTGTCAGTGACCTCTCTCAGCTTCCTGTGAATAAGCCAAAATCATCACTGCCAGTTGTAGACATCGTATCGTACTGACAGACAATAATGTTGTTGACAACGCTGCAGCTAAGCTGTTTAGATCAGAGTAAATACAGGGAAGGGTGGACAGCATAGCGGATGTATTTCCAGAGTTACAAGTGTCAAGATTTATCATAACCATAAACAAAGTTGACTTCCATTTAAGACAATAACATTTTGAGGAATGAAATGACAATATCATAACAGTTTCTTGTTTCTTATGGTGACAGACCTGCTGTCGAGGGGATCCAAGGTGTTGGGGTAGGGCTGAGTGTAGGAGAAAGGGAACCAGCCTTTCCTGTAAGGGAGAGAGGAGGTGGATGAATGTTTTGGTATTATCCGTATATAAACTAGGAAAACCCCATGGATTGCCTGAAGATGTATTTTAGAAACAGTCCTCAGTTGGTGTTTGAAGAATTGTAGGCTTTTGTACAGCTGAATGGTGGGTTCTAACTCTTACCGTCCCGTCCGTTCATTCTGGCCATGCCATAGTGCCACCCGTCTCTGGGCTCAGAGATGAGGAGGCTGAGAGCGTCGCCTGGCAGGAAGTGAAGTAAGCAGGCCCCGCCCACTCCACTGCACTCTGTACCCCCAGGAGCGTGGGCAAATATGACTTCCACACGAGACGGGGTGGAGAGAGGGAGAACTCTGTCTCTGGGCAGAGTGGAACCTGTAAGATAGAGAGGGACAGAGGAGAGAGGGAATGTGAAATTAATTAACTTCACTAGGGTAGGGGGCAGCATTCGGAATTTTGGATGAAAAGCGTGCCCAAATTAAACTGCCTGCTACTCAGGCCCAGAAGCTAGGATATGCATATAATTAGTAGATTTGGATAGAAAACACTCTAAAGTTTCCAAAACTGTTAAAATAATGTCTGTGAGTATAACAGAACTAATATGGCAGGCGAAAACCTGAGGAAAATCCAACCAGGAAGTACTATTATTTTGAAAGGCTGTTTTTCCATTGAAAGCCTATCCACCATACAAAGACTTAGGACCCAGTTCACGGTATCTATGGCTTCCTCTACATGTGGCCATTCTTTAGGCATTGTTTCAGGCTTTTACTCTAAAACATGAGGGAGATACAGCACTTTCAATGAGAGGCCAGTGGAAATTTCCAGACATGAGTCCTGCGTATGATCGGGAATGCGCCTTTCTTGTTTCTCCTTTTCTATTGATGAAGCTTTTGTCCGGTTGAAATATTATTGATTGTTTATGACAAAAACAACCTGAAGATTGATTTTAAACATCGTTTGACATGTTTCTACTAACTTTAATTGTACTTTTTTGACTTTTTGTCTTGATGTTGAGAGCGCGCATTGTGCCTTTGGATTTCTGAACTAAACGCACCAACAAAACGGAGGTATTATGACATAAAGATGAACTTTATCGAACAAAACGAACATTTGTTGTCTAACATGGAGACCTGGGAGTGCCATCAGATGAAGATCATCAAAGGTAAGTGATTAATTTTAATGCTATTTCTGACTTTTGTGACACCTCCTTGGCTGGAAAATGGCTGTATGGTTCTCTGTGGCTAGGCGCTGACCTAACATAATCGCATGGTGTGCTTTTGCCGTAAAGCCTTTTTGAAATCTGACACAGTGGTTGCATTAAGGAGAAGTTTATCTTTAATTGTATGTTAAACACTTGTATCTTAGATCAATGTTTATGATGAGTATTTCTGTAATTTGATGTGGCTCTCTGCACTTTCACCGGATGTTTGTTTGAGACAATGCATTTCTGAACATAACGCGCCAATTTCAAATGAGGTTTTTGGACATAATGATGAACTTTATCGAACAAAACACACATTTATTGTCTAACATGGAGTCCTGGGAGTGCCATCTGATGAAGATCATCAAAGGTTAGTGATTAATTTAATCGCTATTTCTGACTTTTGTGAGCCCTCTCCTTGGCTGGAAAATGGCTGTATGGTTTTCTGTGACTAGGCGCTGACCTAACATAATCGCATGGTGTGCTTTCGCAGTAAAGCCTTTTTGAAATCGGGCACTGTGTTTGGATTTACAAGAAGTTTATCTTTAAAATGGTGTATAATACTTGTATGTTTGAGGAATTTTAATTATGGGATTTCTGTTGTTTTGAATTTGGCGCCATGCAATTTCACTGGCTGTTGTCGAGGTGGGATGCTAGCGTCCCACCTGTACCAGAGAGGTTAAAGGCAAACGTTTTGTCATTCACGCTTCCCATACAAATTTGAAATATCTAGCTTACGTTTTGAATGAAATAACATTGCTTGTGAGTTTCAGAGCTTTAACAATTTGACGCGAGAGGTTAAATAGACATCACATTGGGAAAGAAATGGACAAGATGGCAAATAAAAAGTGAAGGGGGGTATCAAAACCTACCCATAAACCCTCCCACCCGGGCCTCGCTGACTGGTCTCCTAGGCAACGGCAGTGTAGACGTTCCATACATCTCCGCTGCCTTCATCAGCATGGGATTATGGGACAGCAATGGTGTGTTCCCTCCTCCTAGCACTCCCTGGTGGTGCAGCGAGGGGGTTATGGCCCTGGAGAGAGGTGCACTGTGGGGTAGTGGAGGACTGTGAGGGGCACTGAGGGACAGYGGCAGGGCCAGGCCCTGTAGGGAGGAGTAGGATGGGGAGCCMTGGCTGAGAGAAAGCACAGTGGAGGGGATCAGACTTGGAGAAAAGCTGGAGGTGCTGGTGGCCAGGAGAAGAGAGGTCTGCTGGGCTTGGCTTGAGCCAACCGTGGAGGAGGTGGATGAAGTGGTGGGACTGTTAGCAGTAGTGATAGCATTAGCACTTATGTTGTTGTTAGCATTGGGGCTAGCTGAGACACTAATAKGCGTGCTGGTCTGCTGAGGGGAGCCTGCCCCACTCCCTCCAATAGCCCCTCCAGTGGCAGCGAGGGAGCGGAAGGTCTGGGGTCCGGGGGAGTTTTGGGGAGGGGGGATGTCACTCTGGGAAGAAGAGGGGATGGGTCTCTGCTGCTGGGAGCCACCATTCAACAAGGGAGGCACCTCCTGTACKGACAGCCTCTGAAAGAGAGAAATGGTAAGAGAGAGAGATAAGACAGAGCGATGAGAAGAAACAATGGAATTTTGCTAAATGACTGAAAACCATCTGAATGCTGTCTAAATAACAGAATACCCTAATCTTATAATAATTTCACTTTATCTTCTTAAGTACATGTAATTCAGACATTTGTCTGTGAATTCCTACTCATGAACTGAAACTGAAACCCCTTGCCCTCACCTGTTCTGGCTGTGCAGCACCCAGTTTAGCATGTCGGAGGAGATCAGCTATCCCAGATGCCCCAGAGCCCTGAGGGGCGGTGTGACGCAGCAGGTTGAGCGCCCGTTCAGGTAGTCTGGTTGGCTGGGAGCATGACTGTTGCCATGAGGACAGCTTCTGTGACAGGAGCTCTCTCACCTGGACACAGGGAGGAAGGAGAGGCAGGTTGGCAGATGGATGGGGGTCAGGGACAGTGTGTGTGTGTGTGTGTGTGTGTGTGTGTGTGTGTGTGTGTGGTGTGTGTGTGTGTTGTGCTGTGTGATGGTGTGTGTGTGTGTGTGTGTGTATGTGTGTGTGATGTGTGTGTGTGTGTGTGTGTGTGTGTGTGTGTGTGTGTGTGTGTGTGTGTACCTTGCAGTGGTAGTTGATGAGCAGCTTGGTGACGGAACACTGGCGGTCCACAAGGAAGCAGTATCGTCTCCTCTCCTCCGTCAGCGCTGAGCGGTAACCCACAGCAACCAGCGTGTCCAGCTCAGCCTGACGACGACTCATTAGCTCCACATACTGACAGAGGTTAGTAACACACACATAGAAACAAATGCAGCAATAACAGAGACAGCGGAGTAGGAGATATGTGACCTTTTTAATACACTGTAGGGAGAGAGGCACAACGGAGGACCAAAAGGAAGAGTGACATCATATCCTGTCTGCTGAGCAGCGATAAACTAAATCCTAATCACAAAATATTTTCCCTCACCTTCCTTAACATTTCTTCCATTGTCCACCCCTTCTTATTTCCTGTTTTCTCATTCCTAAGATTTCTCCTCTTTCTCTCCCTATCCCCTTTTTTACTTCAGTAAGGACTGGAAGCCAAATCAGCTGAGCCAGATTGCTGTTTAATCTCATCCATACTTCCGCACACACAAACTGTACATACACACACACAAACATTGACTGTGCCTTGTAATGCTGGGTAAGATGCTTTAGTCTGGTGGTGTTTGCAAGAAAATCTCACAAATGCATTGTTGAAACCTTACACACAAAGCATACTGACACAAAATGGTGTTGTTGGATGCCAGTTACCTGCATCTCCCTATCTCCGTACTTGTTGGGTGGCGACTGCCCTGGCTCTTCCTGCGCAGCTTCTTGAGCTGTGATTGGCAGCGCTCGATAGATTCCGACTTCGACTTGCGCTCACTCTGATATTTCTTCAATGTGGCCTGAGATCGAGAGAAGAAAGGGAGCGGAAAACCCATTGAGAGAGAGACAGAGCAACAGATAGAAAAAAGTAGTTAGTCAGAAAAGTGGTTGCGCTGTAGAGAAGGAAATATGTTAAAGGAAAATGCATAGATAAACTCACGGAAGATATTTAATGTCCAACTCCAGCTTTGCTCCAACTGTGACAGCAGCTCAGAATGGAACAGCTTCAACTGTAGATCATATTCCACCATCATTCATACAGCATCACAATATTTAACAATCAATCATATCACCACACACACACACACACACACCACACACACCACCACACACACACACAACACACACACACACACACACACACACCAACACACCACACACACACACACACACACACACACACACACAACACACACACACGGTAAACACTCACCACATCCTCCAGTTGAACCTGAATCTGCCTGTGCACCTCAGCCATCTGAATAACGTGTCTCCTGGAATCCCCAAGAAGACACAGAGTACAGAGAATACGTCATCAACACAGGGATACAGAGTGGGATAAAAGGGCTGGGGAAAAAACACTTGTTGTGACTTCACGTTGTCTGGATGTGCAATATGTGTCTGAGGTGTCAGATCAATAAATAGTATCTTATCTCACCTGGAGCTGTTAACTGACTGAATAGTGTATCTCTCAACTTCTCAGCCTATGATGTCAGCTGTGAGTCTGCCAATGAGGAAAAGGCTGTGTGTGTCTTTCTCCCACAGCACAGTAGTTTGTGGTGTCTGGCATTTCTCCTCCCTCTCCCCTTCTCGACTGTTTGCAGCATTACAATGAGATCATGTGGTGTTGTTAATCTCTCAACAATCAACCCACTCTCTCCCTCTCCCTCAGTTACGTCATGCTCGCTCTCTCTCTCTCAGCTCCCTCCCTCACTCACTCCCTACTTTCTCTGGTTCCTCCACTCTCTAGCTCGCTTCTTCTCCCATAGTCCCTTAGAGTTTCTCACCCCACCCACCGGTCTCTCTCTCTCAACACCCACCCACCCAGTCACTCACCCAGTCACTCACCCACCCAGTCACTCACCCAGTTCTTTGGACCCTTGGCTGTCACTGGCCAGTTCTCCCAGTTTGACCAAACCATCGAAGTATCCCTTGGCTGCTACCGTCACTCCTGAGAGTAAAACACCTTTCAGTGAGGGGCACCATGTAACAAAGACCCTCTAAATGGGCTTTAGGATCGGGCCTGCGTGGAATGCAGCTTCTATGCCAGAAACCAGAGTGACATCATTAAAATGTCCAAACAAACATGCCCTACGAACATGCCCACCCAACGCCACTAGACATACTATACCACACATTATACAGTATACTGTGTGCACACCACTCTCTCTCTCACCTGTCAGGGCTTTCTCATAGTGTTTCCCCATGGTCACAAAGTTCTTCAGACTGGGGTTGAACTGGTCCAGAATCCCCTACAACACACATGACAACAAGAGACAATATTCATGTCTCCTCTTCAACTTACCACTTAGTCACAGTCTGTGATCATTGCTGCTAGCAGACTGAGTTTCAACAAAARCGTTATATAGGGCACTCGCCTGACTACATCTACAGACTAATTCATTGCTCTTGGAGACAACAAACCTACACACACTGTACCTTATACACGTTTTCTGTCATCTTGTTGACCTCGTCTGAACGAGACATGGTGTTTCAGAATGTTTATGTATTGTAGTCTCCTCCCCTGTATCTTAGGGTATTAGGCTTTACAACAGCAGACTGAAGTCCCCTGGAAACACAAAGATGGAGAGAAACAAGTGTTGGCAGGTAGCCTAGCGGTTAAGAGTGTTGGGTCAGTAACCAAAAGGTTTCTAGTTCAAATCCCAGAACAGACTAGGTGAAGAATCTGTTGATGTGCCCTTGAGCAAGGCACTTATCCACAGGAGCAATTAAGGTTAAGAGTGTCTGTTAAATGACTGAAATGTACAATTAATTCAAGTATAAAGAACTTATATGAGAGGTCTAACTAGACACCCAAGAGAGGTATTCATGCCGAGGTGTTTGGAGATGACCTGGCAAATCAAACTCACCCATACAGAGTGAGATGGAGGGTTTTCATCAGCGGTCTATGATCCATACAGGAGGTAAGGACCAGACAGCTTATCCTTAAACTACCACCCTGCATAACCAACATGCTTGTGCTGTGACCCATCTTTTAGAGTTGTTTGGGACTGTGTTAAGTCTATCCCCAAGACTTCTAGCCGTGACCCAAGAGGAATAAACCACAGCCCACCAGTGGGTCCGGAGCCAGTCTTTGGGAACCCCGGGTGCTCCTCATCAAGAGGGTGACCTTCCAGAGCTAACGACTGGAAAAGTTGACTTTATGTCCTGCTCCATTATCCGATATGGGTCAACATTTTTCATGTAATCTCTGTAGGATAACAAAGGAGGGCTGTAAGGGGAAAAGCTGAGTTGAGCGTGACTTTAGCCATTTAATCCAGGGGGGAATTCTGTCACCGAACAGCTTGGTCAGTTCAGCAACGGTTCTCTCTCTGTGGTCCAATGTTTATTCAGCGCCATGACACTTGTGGCTGGTGTTGGAAAAGTCCATTGTTCTTATCTGAGGGGTTATGACTGGTCTGAAACAAACTGATAGCAGAAACCTTTGGGTTGCCCTAATGTAGGGTAGTGATAAAGTAATTGGTGGACTCAATAGCAAAAGTTAAGGAGTGCTGTGTTATTCACATCCATATGGAAGCAGGAAATACAACCTCGGGGCCTGGAATCAAAGGAGGGTCTGACTGCTAATTTAAGACAACATTATTACCAAAACCTATCTTTTATGGGGGGGGTTACGTTTTTTGACTTCATAACTCAGACGCAGAAGTAATAACAGACGTCCAAATGTATCACAGATCACATGACCTAAGCAAAATACACCAGGGTATCACTGTATAATACATGGTGTCTGCAGTGGTGGAGCACCTACTGGAAAAAACAACATTTGTTACTCTAACATATAATCCAATCAAATCAAAGTATTTGTCACATGCACAGGATACAGCACGTTTAAACGGTACAGTGAAATGCTTACTTGCAAGCTATAGCACACTGAGTAACAGGCCATTCTAACTGCTCCACTATAATGCCTAACTTATTACATGACACAATCAGAAGATTGGTAATATAGACCACTTTAGGCAATACTTGTGTCATGCCTATGACACTTCATTACATGGGTTGGTGGAAATAGAGTGGGCAGAATAGACATAGTTCTGATACGGTATTATAGAACGTCTCAGAAATAATTCTAGTCATTCAAGTTCTATTCTGTAAACCTACAGTACTCTAGCCATGATGAATGTACAGTGGCTCTCACACAAGCCTCTTCTCTCTAGTGTTACAGCACGGTGGTCCTCGTGTGGGACAACAACACACACACATCTGACTTCACTCTACACTAAGGCTCACACATGCTCCTTTCAGACAACATCCTGTGTGTGTGGCATTCTGCAGCATGTCATGCATTGGCTCACTTGTTGATGTCAGTGGATGGTCATTGGGTAGACAGACATGTGTTGGGTAACACTGAGCGGTCAGGCTGCTGTTGAATAGACCTGATGATATCATTTGATTCCACAGATGTATGGGTTACAGCTCTGTACAGTACAATCGACCTCCTATGGACTTTTTGCATTGTTACCAATGTTCAAGGAGGCTCTGAGCTTATGTTAAAGATGTCCTCTAGCAATTTGACGTTTTCCTGTTGAATATCCCAAGTATAAATACAGTAATGTACACACACTTGAGGGTCATTTTTGGGGAGCAAAATTGTTTAGTTTTTTTAGACACAACTCCAAACGTCAAGGAGTAGGGCATTCAAGGAGTTACCCTTACAGAAAAAAACGTGTAAAATCTTGATTTCAAGTGAAATTTCACATATGAAATCATGTGAAAATGTGTTTTTGGAAAACTTCAAATGTGATCACGTTTTCACATGCATAGTTTCATGTTATCACATATTGCTTTCCATGTTGTCACACGTTATCGCATTAACTTCACAATTCACATGTGATCACGTGAAATTCATGTGGTTTTTCCTGTAAGGGTTGGTCTGAGGTGATGTCATTGGACTCCCCCCTTGTTTGAGGAACAGTAGAGGAGCAATAGAGAACCAAAGAGGAAAGGCCCACACCCCACTTGTGTCATGTCATATCTGGACCACCTATTGAGATGTGCCTTTTGGTAAGTAAATCAGGTGTTGTGTGAGGAGAAAAGGAGACTGGAGTAAGCAGAAGTGCACAAAGAACTTATCAATATCTGAAGAAATCCAATGAAGAATTTCCTTGATCAATATCCTATTGTTGACCGGGCAGAAACAATTTTTTGGGGGGTGTCGGGTAGCCTAGTGGTTGGAGCATTGGGCCAGTAACCGAAAAAGTTGCTGGATCGAATCCAGAGCTGACAAGGTAAAAATCGGTCTTTCTGCCCCTGAACAAGGCAGTTATTAACCCACTGTTCCCTGGTAGGCTGTCATTGTAAATAAGAATTTGTTCTTAACTGACTTGCCTAGATAAATAGAGGTTCAATTAAAAACCCAGGACTTCTTTCTAGCCAACTCAACACACTACCTCTGGTTCCCCACGAGAGCTGATCTACAATCAGTTATGCTTTTTATGTCCTGATGGTTAGGATTGGGGTTTGGTAAACTGAAAAGTTACTCTGCAGATGGAGGCACATTCTCAAGGTCCAATTTATTTATTTATTAATTTCTTATTCAAACCAGGTTGGTCAATTGGGAACCAATTTTCATATGCAATGACAACATAGCCAAATATAGAATTACACAGCAAAACTATAATCAATGTACTAAAACACAAATGACCTGAAACAGCTTTTGTAATATAGGTATTGAAATACAATTTTTACATTTTGTTGCCAAAGATGTTTCAGAAACAGCTACTAGGCCTACATAACGTCAACAACTGAAAAACTCCTGCAGAGCTTGTCAACAGTTAAGTGATTCCACTGGTTTTGGCAACAATTACAAATGTGACAGAGATGTAACATCATAGGTGAAACAAATGTCACAAACAAATGTCTGTGAAACAGGAACATTATAAACAGATTGGAGGATGTGAGGTTGTGTTTATCACTTTGACTCTTATTGGCATACATAACTAAAATACGAGACATCCTCTCTAAACCAAGTTAAACGAATTATCGAGAYGTRAAAGTGGACGAAATGAGAGACATTACTCTCGAAGCAAATCAGTATCACCAGTCAAAAGCCTCATTCAGCAACACCTGTTGATCTCTAGGCCTACATATAAAACTCACCGCAATTCATTCAAAGTTAGATAAGCAGCAAAATAGTTGATACAAAGTGGAATTGTACCTTTTCTGAGCTCATTGTTGAAAAAAAAAACAGATGACCGAAACGCCGTTTGTCTTTTTTTTTCTTTTCTTCTACTGCTTTCCCCTTCGTTAGTGGGGGGTTGTTCACCCAGCAGCGCACTAAATCTCAATCTCCCCCCCGCCTTCGCTCTCTCTCTCTCCCTTTTTTAATTTTTACTCACACAAATCGGCGTCAGACTTTTGGTGCTGTTCTGTACCTCTACTCACTGTTGAGCGGATTAGCAACATGCCTTCACGCGCACACCCCGGACAGAAAATTCACCGCGAATTAACCCCCTGACCGCTGCATCAAACTCCCTACGGTTAGAAGCCTCAGTTCTCTTCCGTTCTCTGTCTCTCTTTACCACTCTGTCTCTCTTTATCACTCTCCCTTTCTCTCACAATGTCCTCACTCTCGTTCACGCTCTCTCTCGCTCACTATCCCTCTCTTTCTCCCTCTCCTTCACTCACTCACTCACTCGGGCAGAATAACAATGAGCAAACGGGACCCGGGCTGAATAGCGGTAGAGAGAATAATGACTTGAAACTTTTTAAAGCAAGGATGGCAGACCCCGCAGTCACGTATCATTGGCCTACATCCGCCACCCCCTTCTCACATTCCCTCCATTCATTCTCTTAAGTGGGCAGTAGCCCTTTGGTTTATTAATCACATAATATTAAATATGTTGCCTATAGCCTATTACTTTAAACATGTTTTTGGGTGAGAGTGATAAATCAATAGGAGTAAAACATATTTGGCTAAAAAATATATTTTTTTAACAAAAACATTCAATACTTTTCAGGTGATTCATCAGTTTGGTATGTCAAGGGGTTGAGCCAGGGTTGAAGATCAGTCTAAAGCAAAGGTTAGTGTTAGGGTTATGCCAAGATTATGGTTAGAGTTAGGGTTATGCAAGGCTAGGGGAGGGATCCCATTTCCTTGTGCTGCCCTCAGGAGGTAATTCCTTGAGTGAAATCCATGGTAAAAAAAAGTGAATCATTATGCCAAGATTAGGGTTATGGTTATGCCAAAATGGGTTAGGATTAGGGTTAGTGTTAGGAGTGTTAGGGTTGTGGTTGAGGCTAGGGTTAGGGTTAAACATATAGCTTTGGGTCAGTTTAATTGKGTTGTAGTAGCTACCACTGACCAACAGATGGCAGTTGTGTGACGATAATCAGTGCAGTGCAACAAGCAGAACAGAAGCTGCTCATGAATTGGTCCATTTGGTAACTACAGTGGGAATAGATGTGAAACTGGGTTTGTGGTTCTGTGTCATTAGGTCTAGCTCTATGGAGGTGTTGGCCTGCTAGTATAGGTGGTTGATTGTCTGGTCTCGTGAGCCGGTGCCCTGGCACCTTGTATCTGAGCTGKTTTTTCTCTGTTCACTTCCTCAGGCCTACTTTAAGACTGATTGACGCACAACATATTGACAAACGGCAGCACTACTGGCCTAATAAACACCAGAATAACTCATCTAGATCTCTCTTTCTCTCGAGGTCTCTCACAGTCTTTCTCTCTCTCTCTGTCTTTTTCTTGCTCTTTCTACCTCTGTCTGTTTCTTAGTCAATTCAGTTCAAAGGGCTTTATTGGCATGGGAAACACATGTTTACATTGCCAAAGCAAGTGAAATAGATAATAAACAAAAGTGAAATAAACAATATAAAATTAACAGTAAATATTACACTCACAAAGGTTTCAAAGGAATAGAGACATTTCAAATGTCATATTATGTGTATATTATGTGTATATACAGTGTTGTAACAATGTGCAAATAGTTAAAGTACAAAAGGGAAAATAAATAAACATAAATATGGGTTGTATTTACAATGGTATTTGTTCTTCGTTGGTTGCCCTTTTCTTGTGGCAACAGGTCACAAATCTTGCTGCTGTGATGGCACACACAGCACACATATTGGTATTTCACCCAATAGATATGGGAGTTTATCAAAATTGGATTTGTTTTTGAATTCTTTGTGGCTCTGAGTATGTCTCTCTCTCTATCTAGCTCTTACTAGCTCGGCATTATTATGTCTCCCTCTGTCCCTCTCTCGGTCACATCCTGATCGCACACATCCGCTGCATCAGTGTCACGTTCTACTGAGGCTGACTTCTCTCTTGGAACTTGAAGGAAGTCTACCGTGTGTGGCGCTAGATGTGGGTCACCTAGAGCTGTTTTCCTGGACAATGTCCCAGTGTGTCAAATGTACACCTAAGGCCAATCTCAGGTATCTTGGATCAAACAGTCAATTATTATAAAGACACATTTAGAGAGGGGGGGGTCAATGTTCAAACCAAAGCAGGGGGGGACTCCACATGATTATTGCATTTCCATTCTGGGTTTCTTACTGTATGTTGTGTTTACATTCAACAGCAGCTAGGCATCACATGATCATGCATAGTGTTGACGTCAGACAGAAGGACCAAGGACACGGATGGTAAACACATRATTCTGCCAGTGTCTGTCGGTGCTGTTGAGTATCTTCGACTAAAATGTTAGACTCAACGTTCCTATTTGTTGATAATATTGGCATCAGACTGCTGAAGGCACATGGACCAAGGACAGCAATGGTTGCTGTTATCGTATCCTCTAACTTCCTGATGTTGTGAGATTCTCTCTGGTGTTTACAGAACACTGGTGCTGCGAGATCAGGATACCAGGGATGGCTTAGAGAAGAAGTTGTAGCAGTGGTACTTCTGTCCTTGAGCTGTTATTGTCTATTAATGTTCTGTATTATGTCATGTTTCATGTTTTGTATGGACCCCAGGAAGAGTAGCTGCTGCTTTAGCAGGGGATCCTAATACTAAATACTCATTATATCACACAATCACCAGTATGCCTGACCCGGGGTGAGAGTTGTATCGAAGGACATGGTCTAACAGTCTGTTATTATAAGGTGGAGGGTAAAGAAGACCAAAACAAACACAGGGCCAAATGTAGCACCTCAGACACTATAAATACCACACAGGCCTCAGATTGTGAATTTGACTTACAGGTCAATGTCACCTACTATCTCAAATAAAATAAAATCACATTTTATTGGTCACATACACATGGTTAGCAGATGTTAATGCGAGTGTCGCGAAATGCTTGTGCTTCTAGTTCCGACCATGCAGTAATATCTAACAAGTAATCTAACAATTTCACAACATGTCAGGACCCGGTTACGAACTCGGGTCTCCGGTGTGAGAAACAGTCACTTAGCAAACTGAGCCACTAATAGTCGGCAGAACCCAGAAGATGAGGCAGACACAGCAGTACTTGAGACAGTGTTTTAATAAAGTAAAAAGGAAAGTTCTTCAGGCAAAAATATAAATCCACAACGTCAAAAAGTAATTCCAAGAGAAAAAGGTAATCCCCCAAGTCAAAAGGTAAATCCACAAGGTACAGCAGAAAAAAGCCTCAAAAGATAATCAAAAATAAATAAACGAGAACAAAAACAGATTACCACCATAGAGTCCAACAGGAGCAACAAATGTTCACAGCATCGCTAGGGCTGGGTGCTAACATTCAAACACAGAGCAAAGAACTGAGGAAAACTAAGGGTTTAAATACATTCAAGGGAAACGAGGCACAGGTGCAAATAATAACTGGAAACAAGGGAAAACAAAAGGGTCAAAAAAGCACAATGGGGGCATCTAGTGGCCAAAACCGGAACAATCCTTGCCAAATCCTGACAGAATCCCCCCCCTAGGAACGGCTCCTGACGTTCCTACCAGCTTTCTCGGGGTGGAGGGCCCTGAACTGTCGAATGAGGTCAGGGTCCAGTATGTCTTTGGCAGGAACCCAGGAGCGCTCCTCGGGACCGTAGCCTTCCCAGTCCACCAGATACTGCCAGGACCGCTGCACCCGGTGGGAATCCAGTATCCGGTGGACGGTATAAGCCGACTGGCCTCCGATGACACGGGGCGGAGGGGGAGGTCTGCCTGCCGGGACAAGGGGAGAAAAAACAGGTTTTAATAAGGAAACGTGGGATTAATCTTAAGGGATCTGGGTAAGTGCAGGCGATATGTAACGGGGTTCACTCTCCTGGCAACCTTAAAGGGACCGATGCATTTCTGGGACAGCTTGCGAGACTCCACCCGTAGCGGTAAGTTTTTTGTGGAGAGCCAGACTCTGGCCGGGCCGCAGGGTAAGCCCGGGACGGCGACGTCTGTTGGCTTGTCGTTGGTACCGCTGTGAGGAACGCAGAAGATTAAGACGGGTCTTCCTCCACGTAAGCCGACAGCGTCTGATGAACTTCAAGGCTGAAGGCACTCCGACTTCTGCCTCCTGGTCCGGGAACAATGGAGGGGCATAGCCAAACTGACTCTCGTGCGGGGACATACCAGTGGAGGAGGAGCGCAAGGTGTTGTGCGCGTACTCGGCCCAAACAATGAAGGACGACCATGTGGACGGGTTGTTGAAGGCCATACATCTGAGGGAGGTTTCCAGCTCTTGATTCATCCTCTCGGTTTGGCCGTTGGACTCCGGGTGGTACCCTGAAGATAGACTGGCAGTGGCCCCTATGAGTTGTCAGAAGGCCTTCCAAAACCTTGAGGCGAACTGGGGACCTCTGTCGGAAACCATATCTTGAGGAATGCCGAAGACTCGGAACATATGGTTAATTACCAACTCAGCCGTTTCCTTGGCAGAAGGTAACTTAGTCAAGGGGACGAACCTGGCCGCCTTAGAAAACCTGCCGATGATGACTAGGATAGTAGTATTACCATGGGACGGAGGAAGGCCAGTAATAAAGTCCAACGAGATATGGGACCAGGTCGATGGGGAATAGATAAAGGGTGAAGGAGTCCTTGAAGGCGGAGGTGAGAAGATTTGCCCTGGCAGCACACGGGACAGGCCTTGACGAAAGTGGTCTTTTTATGGTGGGCCACCAGAACTTACGCTGGATGAACTCCAAGGTGCGCACCGTACGCCCGGGTGACAGGTGAGGCGAGAGGAGTGCCCCCACAGAAATGAACCTGGGTCCTCGCTGCCTTGGGGACAAACACAACCAATTGGCAGGACCTCCTGTCGGACCCGGTTTCAGATAGCTTAGCTCGTCTTCACGGTATCCTCAGCTTTTCCACGAGATCGGGGCCACAATCTTAGCGTCAGGAAGGCAAGCATTCCAGTTATCTTCTTCGACATGGGCAGGAGCGAGACTCCGGGACAAGGCCGTCCGGATTGAGATTCTTCGACCCGGGCCGATAGGTGAGGCTAAACTGGAAAAACTGGAATCGATTGAAGAAAAGAGACCATCGAGCTTGTCTGGAGTTCATCCGCTTCGCTCTGCTGGATATACTCCAGATTTTTTGTGTCCGTAAGCACTTGAAACGGTTGAGAAGCCCCCTCGAGCCAGTGTCTCCATTCCTTCAATGCATCTTAAAACGCTAGGAGTTCACGATCCCCCACATCGTAGTTCCTCTCGGCCGGGGTAAGCCGGTGTGATAAGAAGGCGCAAGGGTGGAGCTTTTGTCTTCCCCCTCTGAGACAGGACAGCTCCAACACCAACGCTCTGATGCGTCTCTACCTCCACCCACAAAAGGTTAATCCGCAGTCGGTCTAGTGTCAGGATGGGGAGCAGAGAGGATGCGCTGCTTGAGTCCCTTGGAAGGCCGTCTCAACTTCTTTTCCCACAGAAACCTTGCGTTGCCACCCTTGGTTTAAAGCTGAGAGAGGGGGTGCCACCGAGCTGAAGTTTTGATGAACTTGCGGTAAAAGTTTGTGAAGCCCAGGAAACGCTGACTTCCTTAACGGACTTGGGGGTGGCAATCCGCTACCGCCCCTACCTTCCTGGAGTCCATTTGGACTCGACCGGTTCCACTACAATTCCCAGGGAATTGTACTCGGGAGGAATGGAATTCACATTTTTCCGGCTTAACGTACAAATGGCTGTCTAGGAGGCGTTTGAGTACTTGTCTGACATGCTTTGTGTGTTCTTGAAGGGAGCTCGAAAAGATGAGGATGTCATCCAAGTAAACGAACACGAAGATGTTAAGCATATCCCTAAGCACATCGTTTATGAGCGCTTGGAACACAGCCGGGGCGTTGGTCAGCCGCAAGGGCATCATCAAGTATTCGTAGGACCAGTAGGCGTGTTGAAAGCGGTCTTCCACTCGCTCACCGTGTCTGACCCGCACAAGATGGTATGCGTTCCGCAGGTCAAGCTTAGTGAAGACAGCTGCTTCCTGGAAGCAGCTCAAATGCTGTGGGCCATAAGGGGTAGCGGTAGCGGTTACGGACGGTTATGGCATTGAGTCCCCGGTAGTTCGATGCAAGGACGTAATCCACCGTCTTTTTTGGCCACAAAGAAAAACCCTGCTCCCGCGGGCGAGGTGGACGGACGAATGAGGGCTGCTGCAAAGCGTCCTTGATGTAGGTTATGCCATAGCAGCTCGTTCGGGAGGAGATAGGGAAAAGATCCGACCCCTGGGGGGGCAGGTGCCCGGAAACAGGTCGATGGGGCAATCGTAAGGTCTATGGGGTGGTAGCATGGTGGCCCTCTGTTTGCTAAATACCGGTTTGAGGTCATGGTAACACTCGGGAACTCGGGACAGGTCGATGGATTCTAGAGACTCGGGAGGGGAACTCGGGGAACTTGGGAAGATACAAGTGGCTTGGCACGTAGGACCCCACTGCTTGAYAGTGCCCACAGACCAGTCGATGTGAGGGTTATGGCTGTGAAGCCAGGGGTADCCAAGGACGAGAGGGAACTCGGAACAAGGGATCAGATGAAAGTTTATCACTTCCTGGTGTTGGGAAACTGAAAGTCGCAAGGGGGTAGTGACACGAGTGACAAGTCCAGATCCCAGAGGGCTTCCATCTAACGTAGTAACCCTCATGGGGTCCCTTAGAGGTTCAGAGGGGACGCCATTCTCCTTCGCCCAGATACCATCCATTAAGTTTCCTGCGGCTCCAGAGTCTACCAAGGCTTGAAGGGGAAGCTCGTGGTTGTCCCAGGAAAGGGTGACTGGAATGAGCAGACGGGAGTTGGACGGATGGGAGGAGGTTATGTTTCCCGTTACAGTCCCCCCAGGCCTGCACGGGACAGTGCGTTTCCATGGAGCCCGGGACACGTGGAGCGGAAATGGCCCGGTTTGCCGCAATATAGACAGCATCGCTCCCTCATCCGGCGGTCTCTCTCAGCCTGGGAGATGCGTCCAATCTGCATGGGTTCTGGTGGAGCCAGCGTTGATAAAGGTGGGGACTCGGAGCTGGGACCGATAGGAGCTAGGGTGAGAGGTCTACGGTTGAGTTCTCTCTCTCTCAGACGCTGGTCTATGCGCGAGGCCAACTTGATCAGGGACTCGAGGTTGTCCGGTGGTTCCCGAGTGGCCAGTTCATCTTGGCTGGTGTCGGAAAGACCCTTCAGAAAGCACACTGTGAGCGCCTTGTTGTTCCAGCCACTCGCTGCTGCCACTGTGCGGAACTGGATGGCATAGTCCGTCACGCTGCGCCGACCTTGGAGGAGAGTCAGGAGCTGTTTGGCTGAGTCAGGGCCGCTGGTAGGACCTTGAAACACTCGCTTGAATTCCTCAGCAAAGGCAGAGTAGCTGGCCCAGCAGGGACTTTGGGCATCCCACACAGCAGTAGCCCAGGCTAGGGCTTTTTCCGACAGCAGGGTGATGATATATGCGATCTTGGACCGGTCGGTGGGAAACGACGAGGGTTGCAGCTCGAAGGAGAGAGAACATTGGGTGAAAAACCCCTTACAAGCACTCGGATCACCTGAGAACCGTTGGGGAGGCGGCAGACGAGGTTCAGCCAGGGGGTTAACTGCCACGGTCACTTGAATCTGAGGTACTGGGGCGGGAGCGGTTGCCGGGGGAAGTCGATCAGATATCTGCTTTATGGAAGTCAGCATCTCCGACAGAAGTGGAGAATGTCTAGCCATTAAGGCCTCTTGCTGAACCAGAGCGGCTTCGTGGCGTTGGACAAGTCCCCTCATGGTGGGACAGTGTGGCAAAAGGTCCTGGGAACTGGCTGCCTCTGGGTTCATTTGGCTCTGTGTTTCTGTCAGGACCCGGTTACGAACTCGGGTCTCCGGTGTGAGAAACAGTCACTTAGCAAACTGAGCCACTAATAGTCGGCAGAACCCAGAAGATGAGGCAGACACAGCAGTACTTGAGACGGTGTTTTAATAAAGTAAAAAGGAAAGTTCTTCAGGCAAAAATATAAATCCACAACGTCAAAAGTAATTCCAAGAGAAAAAGGTAATCCTCCAAGTCAAAAGGTAAATCCACAAGGTGGTAGGTACAGCAGAAAAAAGCCTCAAAAGATAATCGAAAATAAATAAACGAGAACAAAAACAGAGTCCAACTGGAACAACAAATGTTCACAGCATCGCTAGGGCTGGGTGCTAACATTCAAACACAGAGCAAAGAACTGAGGAAAACTAAGGGTTTAAATAMATTCAAGGGAAACGAGGCACAGGTGCAAATAATAACTGGAAACAAGGGAAAACAAAAGGGTCAAAAAAGCACAATGGGGGCATCTAGTGGCCAAAACCGTAACAATCCTTGCCAAATCCTGACACAACAACTACCTTTTACACACAAGTGTAAAGGAATGAATAAGAATATGTACATATAAATATATGGATGAGCGATGGCCGAACGGCATAGGCAAGATGTAGTAGATGGTATAGAGTACAGTATATAAATATGAGATGAGTAATGTAGGGTATGTAAACATTATATAAAGTGGCATTGTTTAAAGTGATTAGTGATACATTTATTACATCCAATTTTTAATTATTAAAGTGGCTAGAGATTTGAGTCAGAATGTTGGCAGCAGCCACTCAATGTTAGTGATGGCTGTTTAACAGTCTGATAGCCTTGAGATAGAAGCTGTTTTTCAGTCTCTCGGCCCCAGCTTTGATGCACCTGTACTGACCTCGCCTTCTGGATGATAGTGGGGTGAACAGGCAGTGGCTTGGGTGGTTGTTGTCCTTGATCTTTTTGGCCTTCCTGTGACATTGGGTGGTGTATGTGTCCTGGAGGGCAGGTAGTTAGCCCCCAGTGATGCGTTGTGCAGACCTCACTACCCTCTGGAGAGCCTTACGGTTGTGGGCGGAGCAGTTGACGTACCAGGCGGTGATACAGCCCGACAGGATGATCTCGATTGTGCATCCATAAAAGTTTGTGAGTGTTTTTGGTGACAAGCCAAATTCCTTCAGCCTCCTGAGGTTGAAGAGGCGCTGCTGCGCCTTCTTCACAACGCTGTCTGTGTGGGTGGACCAATTCAGTTTGTCCGTGATGTGTACGCCGAGGAACTTAAAACTTTCCACCTTCTCCACTACTGTCTCGTCGATGTGGATAGGGGGGTGCTCCCTCTGCTGTTTCCTGCAGTCCACAATCATCTCCTTTGTTTTGTTGACGTTGAGTATCTGTAAGTATGTAACCAGGTATTCATCTCTCATTATGTAAGGAGATCAGAGTGACTTAACGCTTCACACTGGAACTGACTCATTGGGTTATATGTACGAAGTTCTATGACAGAATTCCACCAGTGATATTTTATGGCAGAATTGTCATGGTGTTCCAGAATTCTCATGATATTCTATGGCAGAATTGATATCATGTGCTTATAGGTGTGTGTCTCTCTCTTTTTCGGTTACAGTCCTCTGTGACAGTGAAGTGCCATGTGTGTCTGTGTAACAGTGCAGAGTGTGAGGTATTTCCTGAACTGTCACCCTGAGTGTACCATGTGTTGGAGGATAATAAAAGCTAACCAGGTTGTTCACCACCTCTCAGAGAGGGATTCTGCTTCAATCTGCCTAATCTGATCAAATGGGATATGATTAAGTGTGAGTGCTGGCACGGTGTCTCAACGCCAGCTGGCCTGACCAGATGGCATCTTATATAGTAAGGCATCCACAGAATTCTACTTTCATGTGTTTCAAACTCTGTAATTATTAGATACAATTCAACCTTGGTCTCTCTTGGATATGTGAAATGTGAACTCAGTTTGATTAAAGCACCTCTCCAATTCTATGATTAATTACCATTATAGTTCAATTCTACTCCATTATGTATTCCAGTGAATGACAACAGTCGTGGCAGTCAGGACGTCAACATCATCATCAGTTAGAACTCTAATAAATGTTTACTTGTTGAAGACTAATCTCGGTTAACCCAGAGGTAAAATCTTGTGTAATTTGGTCAGATGCACAGTTTGTGTTTAGTCTGTCCACAAGAGATTAGTTGAAGACCAAGAGTTAAACATGGCCAGCTAGTTGAGTGTATAGACAGTCGTATTTAACTACAGTGCATTTGGAAAGTATTCAGAACCCTTGACCATTTCCACATTTTGTTACGTTACAGCCTTATTCTAAAATGTATTAATATTTTTCCCCCCCTCATCAATCTACACACAATACCCATAGCGAAAAACAGAAATTCCTTATTTACATAAGTAATCAGATCCTTTACTATGAAACTCGAAATTGACCTCAGGTTCATCCTGTTTCCATTGATCATCCTTGAGATGTTTTTACAACTTGATTGGAGTCCACCTGTGGTAAATTTTATTGATTGGACATGATTTGGAAAGGCACACACCTGTCTATCTAAGGTCCCACAGTTGACAGTGCATGCCAGAGCAAAAACCAAGCCATGAGGTCGAAGGAATTGTCCGTAGAGCTCCGAGACAGGATTGTATCGAGGCACAGATCTGGGGAAGGGTACCAAAAAATTTCTGCAGCATTGAAGATCCCCAAGAACACCGTGGCCTCCATCATTCTTAAAATGGAAGAAGTTTGGATCCACCAAGACTCTTCCTAGAGCTGGTAGCCTGGTCAAACTAAGCAATCGAGTGAGAAGGGCCTTGGTCAGGGAGGTGACCAAGAACCTGATGGTCACTCTGACAGAGCTCCAGAGTTCCTCTGTGGAGATGGGAGAACCTTCGAGAAGGACAACCACCTCTGCAGCACCCCACAAATCAGGCCTTTATGGTAGAGTGTCCAAACGGAAGCTACTCTTCAGTAAAAGGCACATGACAGCCCGCTTGGAGTTTGCCAAAAGGCACCTAGAGAACTCTCAGACCATGAGAAACAAGATTCTCTGGTCTGATGAAACCAAGATTGAACTCTTTGGCCTGAATGCCAAGCGTCATGTCTGGAGGAAACCTGGCACCATCCCTACGGTGAAGCATGGTGGTGGCAGCATCATGCTGTGGGGGTGTTTTTCAGCGGCAGGGACTGGGAGACTAGTCCGGATCGAGGGAAAGATTAACGGAACAAAGTACAGAGAGATCCTTGATGAAAACCTCCTCCAATATATATATATATATATATATATTAAAAAAATTATACACTACCGGTCAAAAGTTTTAGAACACCAACTCATTAAAAGGTTTTTCTTTGTTTTTACTATTTTATACATTGTAGAAAAACAGTGAAGACATCAAACTATGAAATAACACATATGGAATCATGTAGTAACCCCAAAAGTGTTAAACAAATCATAATCAAATTTCTTTCTTCAAATAGCCACCCTTTGCCTTCATGACAGCTTTGCGCAATCTTGGCATTCTCTCAACAAGCTTCACCTGGAATGCTTTTCTAACAGTCTTGACTTCCCACATATGCTGAGGCCAGGTCATCTGATGCAGCACTCCATAACTCTCCTTCTTTGTCAAATAGCCCTACACAGCCTGGAGGTGTGTTGGGTCACTGTCCTGTCACTGTCCTCAAATCTAAAATACATTTTGATTTGTTAACACTTTTTGGGTTACTACATGATTCCATATCTGTTATTTCATAGTTTTTATGTCTTCACTATTATTCTACAGTTTAGAAAATAGTAAAATGAAGAAAAACCCTTGTCCAAACTTTTGACTAGTACTGTAAGTAGTACTTTAAAGTATTTTTACTTAAGTACTTTACACCACTGGATTTTATTTGGTTTGAGTGTATATCTGGCCTTTGCCTGAGTCTTGTTTGTGTGTGCTGAGCGTGTTCCTCTAATTGACCTGAATACGAGCAGCCATCTGTTGGTCTGAAGGCTCTGTGCTGGACAGGGCTGGGCTATAGGCTATAGGCTGCCAGTCAGACTGCCTGGAGTATACAGGCAGATTAATCAGGCCAATTATCCTGTTAAGATGTAGGTGAACCACCGCGTGTGGCAGTGAAGATAGTAGAGTGTGTGTGTTAGTGTTTGTGGATGAGTACATGGTCAATTTCAAGGCTTGACAATCTGTAAAGTTGACAGCGGGAAATGAGAAATGCAGCAGGTGTCTTCTGAGCATAATGCAATGTATCACCAGTGTTGTTGGGGTTATTTCCATTTCAACTACAAAAGTTCACTAAATTAATCGTAATTCAATTCCTCAATTGAAAATCCATATTGATTAATTAAATTAAATTGCCTTTTCAATTCCTGACATGAACTTTCCAGAATTGACAGAATCCCTGGATCCCTCGGCATGTATATAAGCCCACAGAGAGAGAGAGAAGAGAGAGAGAGAGAGAGAGAGAGAGAGAGAGAGAGAGAGTAGAGAGAGGAGAGGAGAGAGAGAGGAGAGAAGAGGAGAGTAAGAGAGAAGAGGAGAGAGAGCAGAGAGAGCAGAGAGGGTGTTACACTCCCCGTGTGAGATAATTCTACAATCTGATCAGTGTATGTTGGTGGAGGTGGATAACCATGACCAAAGGAACAGGCAGGAACACACAGGG
>NW_019943517.1:24553-58425 GCF_002910315.2 Salvelinus sp. IW2-2015
TTATTTTTTATTCCCCTTTTCCCCAATTTTCGTGGTATCCAATCGCTAGTAATTACTATCTTGTCTCAATCGCTACAACTCCGTACGGGCTCGGGAGAGACGAAGGTCGAAAGTCATGCGTCCTCCGAAGCACACCCCAACCAAGCCGCACTGCTTCTTAACACAGCGCGCCTCCAACCCGGAAGCCAGCCGCACCCAATGTGTCGGAGGAAACACCGTGCACCCGCCCCCTCGGTTAGCACGCACTGCGGCCCGGCCCGCCACAGGAGTCGCTGGAGCGCGATGAAGACAAGGATATCCCTCGGCCAAACCCTCCCAACCCGGACGACGCTAAGCCAATTGTGTGTCGCCCCACGGAACCTCCCGGTCGCGGCCGGCTGCGACAGAGCCTGTGCGCGAACCCAGACTCTGGGTGGCAGAACATACTCTATTCTTAATAATGTGAAGGCTTTAGATGCCTCACTATTTCTTACTGATTTACTTGTTTTTTTGTGTTTTTGTTATAATGTTCTGGTGTGTCTGGTGTGCGTGCTATCGGTACTCTGTGATTTTGTTTTATTCCAGGCCAATCCCTTGATTAATCTCTCAAAAGCCAATTAATGCATCAACCCTGCAGATGGAATACTGCACTACAGTCAGGCACGTGCGTGTAAAAAAACAAAAAAACAATGACTTTTTATTTGATTTAGTCTATTCTCTCTCTTGTAACTTCAAATGCAACGAATTGCCTATCGGTTTACAATGAGTACCGCCAGTTGTAGGTTAGTAGCATGTGTTGCATCACGGTCAGGGACAGGGCAGGGGGCGACTGCAGTTTGACTGTTTGTTAGCAGAACAAATTTAAATCAAGTAAAGACTAGCTTGTTTTGACAGCAAAGTCTAGCTAACTAGCTGATCCATCTAGTCTACATCAGCGATTATCAGATACTATATAGACCGCGGTAGTGGTTCTAGCAAGATAATTAACTAACTTCCTTTCATCTTTGAGCTGGCTTAGTCTACAATGTATGATGAGTGAGTGTGTTTTGGTAGAAAAGTAAAGCCTATGTTAAAACAAATCATGGAGAATTTGGCTACAGGAGCAGTAGAAAAATAAAAATGGAATGACGGTCATTTTGGAGGGGGGCGCCCTTTTTCTCACTTTGAGACCACCAAAGATCTGTGCACGGCCCTGCCTAGAGTACAGTACTGGCTTCCACACCTACAACTGCAGCCTTGTAGTCTTCCAAACAGCATCCACAGCAATAGAAGGGGAACTACCGGTCCCTGCTACTTTGTGTGCTGTCCTAGACCAAAAGTTACTCAGCTGCATTCTAAACCTCATACTTTTCTTGCAGGTGCTTTCCACAACAGCCCTGGTTCTCCCACACCATAAAATAAGACACTTTCAGAGGTATCAGAGCACAGAGCTATTGGAATATAGCTTTTCTGGGACATGCTGCTTTTAATTCAAAAGAGATAAACTTACTCACATCAGACATTTTAAAATGGAGTCTATTTCTTCAACCTCAAACCATACTCAAAGAGTGCTGAAAATGGGACACAAGTGYATCTCTAAACCYTCRCCGTTACAAACATTCATCCTCTCCACCATCCTCCTCTTCATCTCCCCTACCTCTGCCATGCCAGGGCCTGACTATGGAGGCCACCCGCGGTTCATCTGYATTCCCGTCCCTGCCGATACCGACCCTGCCTGCTTCCCCTCTGGGGGGCCAGTCATGGGGCCTAGCGGGGCAGGGCACCACGCGCCTCCTGTAGGGCCCCCGARCAATAATGGCTGGTGGGGAATGACAGAGGAGGCTAAAACCACTATTTTACACCTGAGAGAGAGCCTGGTGCAGCAGAAAGAGACCATCCTGGATATGAGAGAGACCATCAGGGAGCTGACCGCCAAGCTCACCCTGTGTGAGGGCTCTGGGCCGGGCATCGGGGCTCACAACGACCACCATGRACCTCCATCTCATCACGGAGGGGCTGTCAGCCATCTGCCTTACGCTGACAAYGGTCACCATGGCAACCAGCAGGGYCACCATGGAAACAACAACCATGCCTTGGATGCAGCCGGACACTACCCTGGGAATGGRGGGCACCGGTYGGAYAGTGGGCATAACAACAGGGGGAAGGATAAACACGCAACACCAGAGGATATGATATCATCAAAATCGCCGGAGGAACTGGGCAGGATGCTGCAGGCCCTTAAAGAGAGAATGGATAACCTGCAGGTGAGAGAGAGTTCCGTTTAGTACAGAAAATCGATAATGGAGATAGGATGGGGTCATGAGGAAAGAGATAAAAGAATGACAGAGGGATGAGAGACAGAGACTAAAATCAGGATTAAGGGATTACTTTAAATTGTTTTGGATAAAAGCATCTGCTAAATGGCAGATTACTATATTATAATGCGAGAAAGAGAGGGAGAGAGAGAAGAAGTGGGGTATAATGTGTTTCCACGTTTCCCTTCCTTGTCTTGTCTCAGGTCAGGTGATGCACATGTCATTGGATTGTTTGGTCAAATAAACAAATCAAGCTGAATAAGAGCTCGGGATAATAACATCTGTTAATCAGTTAATCACATGAAAGTACCACCCTGCCATGCGAGACACCATCTGCCACAGGCAGAAAGAGTTTTCTTGTTTCCTGGCATCAAAATCCTTTATTTGTAAAAACAATCAAGGATCACCATTGTCCCTTTCCTCTGCTACACTGCCAGCCCTGTCTGACTGTCTGGAGCAGAACAGTCTTGGCACAGAGAGAGACTGGCATCCCTGGCATAACCGGTCCTGGCCTGACAGTGAAGTGGCTTTAGGGGTTGGATGATCACCCTGTCTAAGTCAAAATGGGCACACTAGACAAGGTTATTGAGCACTGACGGTTTAAATGGATTCTGCTTGAGTACGCTTGGTAGGGTTTGGTATGGTTGGGTGGGTTTGAGATGAGCAGGGCAGAGCTAGCTGGGCAAGTTTAAGATTGGTAGAGAGAGTTAGGTTAGCTTGGTAGATGGGTAAAATTAGTGTAGCTGGATGGAGCTGGGCAGGGCACATCATTCCTACCTGTTCTCTCTCTCTTGCTTTCTCTCGTAATCCAGGCTTTGTCGTCCAGGTTTGTGGCCTGATTATCAGGCTGTAAGTGGAGATCAKGATAATTGACACTGATCTCAGATCTGTACCCTCTGCTGCCCGTGYCATCTGTCTATCGWCACRGTCCCACAGAGAGACCACAAGTCAACGATGTAGAAACTGTCAAATAGCAATACTTTTCTCACTTATCTCTCAATCTGTTTCTCAATCTCAACCATAATAAAAAAAGAATGTACGTACTGTAGTCAACAGTAAATAAGGGTAGTGTTTGTGTCTYCCTCCCCAGCAGTCACGGAACACCTCCACCAYCTACTCCAGCTCTCTGAAGGAGCTCCTCCAGAGGAAGATCAGTGCTCTGGAGCAGCAGATGCACCACACCGCTGCTGCCCTCAGCAGCAGCCCCAATCCCCATGACGACAGCGATCACCACGATGACGGGCACCATGAAGATCACGACGATGACGGGCATCACGATGACAGTCACCATGACAATCACCATGACAATGACGGGCATCACGACGACAGTCACCATGACGACCACCCCGATGATCACCATGATGATGGGCAACACGACAATGAGGCAGATAGCCATGGTTACCTGCAGAGAACGGGTTTTCGCATACCAGGGCCCAAGGCTGGCCTGCACTCCAACAACAAACTGGACTCTCTACTGAATAACCTGCACCACACAGGTACCAACAGCAGGAAGAAGACCAAGACCCCTGATGCCTTCCAGATCGGCTTCCCCATGAGAACCAACTACATGTACGGGAAGGTGAAGACGACCCTCCTCCACGAGATCTTTGCCCTCACCCTGTGTCTGTGGATAAAGGGGGGTGCAGGCCCCGGGCTGGGGACCCCCTTCTCCTACTCTGTACCAGGACAGGCCAACGAACTGGTGCTGATCGAGTGGGGCAACAACCCCATGGAGCTGCTGGTGGATGATAAGGTGAGACGGGGAGAGAGAGGGTTGAGTAGAGAGTGGCCATGTCTGAATACCCATACTAGTGTATTACAGACCTAAACTGCATACTCATTTCGGTGTTTGGTCTAGTGGAATTTGAGTAAAAATTCCATGTCTTAGGTCAGTTAGGATCAACACTTTATTTTAAGAATGTGAAATGTCAGAATAATAGTAGAGTGACTTATTTCAGCTTTTATTTTTTTCATCACATTCCCAGTGGGTCAGAAGTTTACATTGTTTAACTTGGGTCAAACGTTTCGGGTAGCCTTCCACAAGCTTACCACAATACGTTGGGTGAATTTTGGCCCATTCCTCCTGACAGAGCTGGTGTAACTGAGTCAGGTTGGTAGGCCTCCTTGCTCCCACATGCTTTTTCAGTTCTGCCCACACATTTTCTATAGGGCTTTGTGATGTGTGGCCATCACAAAGTCAGGGCTTTGTGATGGCCACTCCAATACCTTGACTTTGTTGTCCTTAAGCCCCTTTGCCACAACGTTGGAAGTATGCTTGGGGTCATTGTTCATTTGGAAGACCCATTTGTGATCAAGCTTTATCTTCCTGACTGATGTCTTGAGATGTTGCTTCAATAATATATCCACATAATTTCCCTTCCTCATGATGCCATCTATTTTGTGAAGTGCACCAGTCCCTCCTATGCTTCACAGTTGGGATGGTGTTCTTCGGCTTGCAAGCATCCCCCTTTTTCCTCCAAACATAACGATGGTCATTATGGCCAAACATTTATATTTTTGTTTCATCAGACCAGAGGACATTTCTCAAAAAATTACGATCTTTGTCCCCATGTGCAGTTGCAAACCGTAATCTGGCTTTTTTATGGCGGTTTTGGAGCAGTGGCTTCTTCCTTGCTGAGCGGCCTTTCAGGTTATGTCGATATAGGACTTGTTTTACTGTGGATATAGACACGGTTGTACTTGTTTCCTCCAGCATCTTCACAAGGTCCGTTGCTGTTGTTCTGGGATTGATTTGCACTTTTCGCACCAAAGTACGTTCATCTCTAGGAGACATCGGAAATCGTTTTTTATCTATCTGTACAGTATGTATACCTAGAATAACAACACATTGACTCTTCACAGGTGAGGCCCTGTGGCCCTGAGGCCTTCCTGAGCGGTATGACGGCTACGTGGTCCCATGGTGTTTATACTTGCGTACTATTGTTTGTACAGATGAACGTGTTACCTTCAGGCGTTTGGAAATTGCTCCCAAGGATGAACCAGACTTGTGGAGGTCTGCAATTTTTTTTCAGAGGTCTTGGCTGATTTCTTTTGATTTTCCCATGATGTCAAGCAAAGAGGCACTCAGTTTGAAGGTAGGCCTTGAAATACATCCACAGGTACACCTCCAATTGACTCAAATGATGTCAATTAGCCTATCAGAAGCTTCTAAAGCCATGACATCATTTTCTGGAATTTTCCAAGCTGTTTAAGGGCACAGTCAACTTAGTGTATGTAAACCTATGACCCACTGGAATTGTGATACAGTGAATTATAAGTGAAATAATCATCTGTAAACAATTGTTGGAAAAATTCCTTGTGTCATGCACAAAGTAGATGTCCTAACTGACTTGCCAAAACTATAGTTTGTTAACAAGAAATATGTAGAGTGGTTGAAAAACAAATTTTAATGGCTAAACTTCCGATTTCAACTGTATACTTGCGCCATTTGATGAATGGAAATAGACATGTGTTACAAAACACCAAGAAGTGTGCCTATTGAAATTCAGCCATTGCCATTGATTAGGCCTACATTAATTGATGCTTCTTGCTGACAAATTGACCTTTTTTGTAGCCTGAAAAGTCTGGATAAACGGGATGGTCTGGTCATCCTAACACACGGTCAACTTACCAGACTAGGCTACAATGTGTAAGCCTATTACCATGAACTTCAAATAGATCTACCGGTAGACAGTTATGTAGTGTTATTTTTTTTTATTGCCGGTCACAAAAAAATAAAAAGTAATGCTCCCTATACATTCAGTTGCGTTTTCCTTCCAGTAGGCTTACATCACTTCTGGTAGCCTACCCTCTCAGCAGAGGCAATTTTACACATACGAACACACACAGAACAGGTAGCCTACATCCAATATAATACATGAGTTAAATAAATCAAACATGTTTTACACCCTTGTTCATGAGTTAGTCCATAGTTAATTTGTTAATGCTTGGAGTCTTCACAGATCGTGTGACATAAAACACTTCCTTTCTGTCCTTACATTGATGAAATTGATGACAGTGTTATTTATTATTATTAAGCATTTAACAATTGAATTAGAACATTGAACGTTAATCATTTTTCCTCTTCTAACCAAAGAGTCACCTCGTAGGCCTACTGTCATTAACGTATAGCCTACTTGTTGGATGGATTGGATGCACATTGGTGTCTAGCTGGAGACTAGTTGTCTAGTGATATTGTCTACCATCATCAGCTGATCCAGGAAAGAAAACAATTATTGATAGAAATAATAAAGCGAAATAAATGTTCTACTACTTTTGGCCACGGATGGCACAGAGAAACCGAGGTAAAGACAGTTTCAAGTTGGATATTCAACGGATATTCGCGCTTTCAAACCTCAATAGCTTTCAAACCACTTGAGCCACAAACTCCAAATAAGTATCATGATGTTGGAAAAACTGCGCACAACATTGCACATGTCTTTTTTTCACGATTTGGATATTAATTCGCTTTCCAAAGCTCATAAACGTGGAGATGTGAGCAGCATTTTGTATTCCTAGTTGAATTAGTTAGGGAGCGTAAACAAAGTACAAACTTTTTTCAGAATCTACATTCAGTGGCCCTACACATTCCACACCCTTTAGTTTGTCCATTTTCATCTTGCTCGATTTTACATAAATATCTCAAACTTTCTAATTTCAATAACTCCTTAGTTATGTGAGCTACTGGACTCAACCAAGGTTCATAATGTCCACTGACTACCCTTCTATATTGCACACCCTTTGGTTTGTCCATTTTCATCTCATATGTTTTTACATACATTTTTCTAATTTCAATAGCTCCTTGTTCATGTGACCTACTGGAATCAAACAAGGTTCAGAATGTCCACTGACTACCCTTCTATTTTGCACACACTTTGGTTTGTCCGTTTTCATCTCGCACGTTTTTACATTAATTTAGTAAACTTTTGAATTTCAATAGCTCCTTGGTCATGTGACCTACTGACCTCAAACAAGGTTCCGAATGTACACTCGGTGAGCCTACACATTGCACACCCTTTAGTTTGTAATTTTCATCTCACAAGATTTTGCATACATTTTTCCAACTTTCTAATTTGTGACCTACTGACCTCAAACTACTTTCAGAATGTCCACGGACTGGCGGGGACGGGCGCCGCAAGGCGTCCAGTGTGGTAACGAACATCGATCCAGGAGAAGCTGGCGGGAGCCCCGGGGAGAGTTCTCTTTTCTTTGTGAAGGGCAAGGCGCCCTGGAATGGGATCGACCCAAGAGATGGGCCCAAGCCCTGGAAAGCGTTGCGGTTCTGGCAGTGTCCGGTGAGCTCTCGCTGGCCCTTGAAAATCCGGGGGAGAGAGTGTAAATCTCGTGCAGGGCCGTACCCATATCCGCAGCAGGTCTCCAAGGTGAACATCCTCTGGCATGTTAAAACAATGTAGGTAAGGGAAGTCGGCAAGTCAGATCCGTAACTTCGGGATAAGGGCTGGGTCGGTCGGGCTGGGGTGCGAAGTGGGGCTCAAGCCCCGGCTGGGGGAGAAGTCGCTCTGTCGCCCTCCTCTCGCCACCGTTGGAAGTTCGTTATGCGGCCCATCTCGCGGTCTCTCGTGCGTGGTCTCGCAAGGGGCTGCGTGCGGGGCTTCATCGGGTGGTGGGGATTGAGTCCGGCTGTTGGTGGCGGCGACTCTGGACGCGTCCTGGGCCCTTCTCGCGGATCTCCCCAGCTACGGCGCTCGCTGGCCCTGTTCGCGCTTGCTCTCCGGCGGGTCGTATAGGCCAGCGCCTAGCAGCTGACTTAGAACTGATGCGGACCAGGGGAATCCGACTGTTTCATTAAAACAAAGCATTGTGAAGGCCCGAGGTGGGTGTTGACGTGATGTGATTTCTGCCCAGTGCTCTGAATGTCAAAGTGAAGAAATTCAATGAAGCGCGAGTAAACGGCGGGAGTAACAATGACTCTCTTAAAGAGTCCTTAGGTATGTAAGGGAGATAACGAGGTAGCCTTCTAGCAGGGCTCTTCCAATCCCTCCCTGTATGTCACCTGTTTTCAGGTGTCGCTAACGATGCAAACCAAACGGGAGTTACCTCGGTACTAGTCCGTACACAAAGAGAGTCCTGCAGATGGTGATGGCTGTTGATCATTAACGGAAGGCGGTAGTCGGTCCTGGAATATGAGGCTTTCGGTCAAGCATGAAAATGTGAGGGCGGTAACACCAGACTCAATGATTTGTTGCGGGACTCTTGTAAACAAATTCTGACCTTGACAGGAAGCCAATCAGAGAATGATGGCTCGAACGCATCCCTGGCTTTGGCTGGGAGGGGGGAGTTAAGTCCTGGGAGATGGCTGATGAAAGTGTACTACTCGCATCAGTCTGATCACAGAGCGGCTATGGTGAAACATTTAAACACACGTCCCCCGTATACTTAGCAAACTGTAAACCGCAAAGGTTTGAATCGAACGCTGGCTTCGGCTGGATCCGCTAACAGTGGAACACTAAATGGAGATGGAATGTGCTTAGCGGTTATGGACACTGCTAGGTCACACTAAACTCGAAGCGGAGACTAAACCCATTGCCCCTGTAGTGATCGGGCATTGCATGTGTCTGGATCTTGCCCTATGAAGTTGGGAGAGGTATCTCCAGCTTGTCTGCTTGATTTGCTGCAGACCCATAAAATGGACAGAAAAAGCCTAGGTTCCCACTGGGCACGGATCACTGAATGTCAATTTGATGAAATTCAAAGGAGTATACCCACCTGTCGCGGGCGCACTCAATTCACCCAAGCACATGAAGCTACCATCTGTGGGATTATGACTGAACGTCTCTAAATCAGAATCCCCCTAAACGTAACGATACCGTAGCACCACAGATCTTAGGATGGCCCAGGATTGCCTGCCACTTTTGGCAGGTGAGTAGAGCCGTTCGTGACGGGGTTGGAGTGCGGCCGGATGAGTTGCCACCCCTCTTCTGATGCGCACCGCATTTTGTGGGGAACCTGGTGCTAAATCACTCGTAGACAACCTGATTCTGGGTCAGGGTTTCGTACGTAGTAGAGCAGCTCACTCGCTGCGATCTATTGAAAGTCAGCCCTCGATCCAAGCTTTTGTCGGGGACGGAAGGCGTCTTCCTCCACCATACTCCTTCTTTACTTACAGGTTACCAGGTGCACTCAGAAGGGCCAGGGGCCAGAGGCCAGAGGCCAGACAGAGTGTGAGAGAGCCTAGGCAGGCAGGTAGAAGGTTAGAAGGTCAGGTTGGGTCTCGCTGTGGAAGTCAAAGGGTCACCAGGTGCACGAGGAGGCCTCCATCAAGGCGGGGGGCACTCAGAGTCCGAGCAGGGGCGGCTGGACTCGAGGGCCATGGAGGTTGGATTGGGGACTTAGTCTCCGAGTGGAAAAAAGCGGGCGGGTCACCAGGTGCACAGAGCATGTTCCGGGTTACCAGGTGCACTGAGCCTATTTCAGGTTACCAGGTGCACATGGTCCCTGACAGCGGGAATATAGACGTCTTAGTGTCCGGGGTGGGGTGCTTAAGTGTGGGTGTCCCGGTTCGCCTGGTGGGCAAGGTTATGGAGATGGCTGAGCCCCGGCCGGGACGCGGTGATGGGTGATGCCCAGTGAGAGGGGTGTTGACCGGGTAGGGAGAGTAGGTATGGAGGCCTGGAGGTCTGTGGTTCCAGGGAGTAAGCTATACACTCTCAGACCCAGGGAGAGGGCCATCAGGCGGGCAGGGAGTGTAGGTCTAGAAGCCTGGAGTCAGAGGTCACCAGGTCAATGGGGGCCTGCCTGGAGGTCAGGAAGGCCCCAGGGAGAAGGACCAAGTGAATAGATGTGAGTGACACTGTCCTTCTGGGGAGCAGAGCAGGCAATTAATGTAAAATCGTGTGAGATGAAAATGGACAAACGAAAGGGTGTGCCATGTATAAGTCTAGTCAGTGGATATTCTGAAAGTAGTTTGAGGGTTGTAGGTCACATGGCCAAGGAGCTATTGAAATTAGAAAGTTTGAAACATTCATGTCAAATCACCTGAGATGAAAAGTGACCAACTAAAGAGTGTGCAATATAGAAGGGTAGTCAGTAGACATTCTGAACCTTGGTTGGGGACAGTAGGTCACATGACCAAGGAGCTATTGATAATTCAAAAGTTTACAAAATGTATCTAAAAATGTGTGAGATGAAAATGGACAAACCAACGGGTGTGCAAAATAGAAGGGTAGTCAGTGGACATTCTGAACCTTGTTTGAGTCCAGTAGGTCACATCATCAAGGAGCTATTGATATTTTAAATGTAAAAAAAATCATGTAAAATTGAGTGAGATGAAAATGGACAAACTAAAGGGTGTGCAATGTGTAGGCCCACTGAGTGTACATTCCGAACCTTGTTTGAATTCAGTAAGTCACATGACCTAGGAGCTATTGAAATTAGAAACATTGAAAAACATTAAAAATTAATGTAAAATCGTGTGAGATTAAAATGGACAAACGAAAGCTAGTGCTACATTTAAGGCTACTCAGTGGATATTCTGACAGCAGTTTGAGGGTTGTATGTCACATGACCAAGGAGCTATTGACATTTGAAAGTTTGAAAAATGTATGTAAAATTGTTTGACATGAAAATGGACAAACAAAAGGGTGTGCAATATATTAGGCTTGTCAGTTGATATTCTGACAGCAGTTTGAGGGTTATAGGTCACATGACCAGAGAGCTATTGAAATTCAAAACAATGAAAAAAAGAACAATTAATTTAAAATCACCTGAGATGAAAATGGATGAACTAACGGATGTGCAATATATAAGGCTAGTGACTGGATGTTCTGAAAGTAGTTTGAGGGTTGTAGGTCACATGACCAAGGAGCTATTGAAATTAGAAACGTTGAAAAACATTGAAAATATGTAAAATTGTGTGAGATGAAAATGGACAAACAAAAGGTTGTGCTACATATAAGGCTATTCGGTGGATATTCTGAAAGTAGTTTGAGGGTTGTAGGTCATAAGACTAAGAGAAGCTATTGAAATTTGAATCTTTAAAATATTCTCGTGAAATCTCATGAGATGCAAATGGACAAACAAAAGGGTGTGCAATGTGTAGGCCCACTGAGTGTACATTATAAACCTTGTTTGAGGTTAAAATAAAGAAATAATTTAAAATAGTGTAAGATGTAAACCGACAAAAAAAAGTGTGTGCAATGTGTCTATGCTATGGAGTTAGCTACAACCCATTTTGAAAGTTTTAGGAGAAATGGTTAAAGAGCTATTGAAATTTGAAAAATTTGATTTGTCACTATGTTGATGGTCCCTAACTGCTGTTGGTGGACGTAAGGAAAACGACAGGCGAATATCTGTCGAATATCCAAAAAGAATGAATGAGCGCTCTAAACAGCTGACTGACAAACGCAAACAATGATAAATTAACGGATAAATCTAATGATTGGAATAAAGGCATTTTTTTTTATCAAGGATGCATGGCAAACAAATGGCGAAAATTAGGAAGTACAAAGGGAAATCTATGCGTAAAGGAACTCACCTTAGGCCGAAAGTCAGCACTACTGAGTGACAGTGCTGCCACATATAAATAAATTGTTTAAACCATGACAGAGAGATGGGGGTATTTGTTTAATTTGGAAACATTTATTTACATATTTACCATTGTAAAACATATTTACCACTACATTTTAAACAAACAGGAGAGTAGTTAATTTGCATAATTTAGAGACCCCCCCCAGTAATTCACAACCTTGGTCTCAGCCCTCATGAAAAAATACTACGGAGTTACTACTCAGCAATACTACACAAGATCTACACAACCCTACTGGTTTTACTATTTGATTGCTATTGAGATGTGTAGTAAACCAGTAGTGATTTATGTAGTCATTTAAATAGTAAATGAGTGACAAATTGGGACCTTTCATAACTGGTGAACAATGCATATTTCCTATTTTAATCACTACATATTTTTCCCTTAATGACTACTGTGTAACACAATTCCTACATGTTCACTACTGAATTACTACACAAAGCCTACTGCTGTATGCCTACTCAATCCCTATTGAATTACTACACAAAGACTACTGCTGTATGCCTACTCAATCCCTATTGAATACTACAGCCAAGCCTACTGCTGTATGCCTCCCAATCCCTATTGAAGTAACTTACACAAAGCCCTACGTGCTGTATGCCTACTCAATCACTATTGAATTACTACACACAAGCCTCTACTGCTGTATGCCTACTCAATCCCTATTGAATTACATACACAAGCCTACTGCTGTGCCTACTCAATCCCTATTGAATTACTACACAAAACCTTACTGCTGACTTCGCTTCCTCCACCCTATGAATTACTACACAAAGCCTACTGCTGTATGCCTACTCAATCCCTATTGAATTTACTACACAAAGCCTACTGCTGTATGCCTACTCAATCCCTATTGAATTACTACACAAAGCCTACTGCTGTATGCCTACTCAATCCCTATTGAATTACTACACAAAGCCTACTGCTGTATGCCTCTCCATCCCTATTGAATACTACAACAACTACTGCGTAGCCTACTCATCCCTATTGATTACTACACAAAAGACTACTGCTGTATGCCTACTCAATCCTATTGAATTACTACACAAAGCCTACTGCTGTATGCCTCTCCATCCCTATTGAATTACTACACAAAGCCTACTGCTGTATGCCTACTCACATCCCTATTGAATTACTACACAAAGCCTACTGCTGTATGCCTCCTCCAATCCCTATTGAATTACTACACAAAAGCCTTACTGCTGGTATGCCTACTCAATCCTAACTTGAATACTACACAAAGCCTACTGCTGTATGCCTACTCAATCCCTATTGAATTACTACACAAAGCCTACTGCTGTATGCCTACTCAATCCCTATTGAATTTCTACTGCCATTTGTGCGTGTAGTTTCACTACTGATCACTACTGAATTGCTCCTGATCCTTTTTCATTTCTTAAAAAGTTATATAAACAGCTAAACAACGACATGAAAGTATTCATAAAACTTAAAGGAACTGGTGCCAGCATAAGGGCTAACTATGAAAGACAGGACGACGAAGGTTGGAAGAGGATTTACATTCAGGATTGGCAAAAACAGTAGCTAGCTAACAACAGCCAACTACTTCCTGTCTTGTCTTTTGTGGTCACGAAAAGCCGGTGTTGTCTGGCTGTAGTGTTGTGACCACTTATTTACTACCAACATCAAGTAGTAAAAACTCTACTTGATTACTATTGACAAGCCTGTTTAGTAAAGCTGTAGTGTTTTAACTACTTATTTACTACCAACATCAAGTCATCAAGTAGTACAAATTTTTACCTGTTTACTACTGGAAACACACAAGTGTGCTGTCAACTTGGTGGTACTCAATCCCTACTCTCCTCCCTTCCCCCCAGGCAGTGACTCTGCCCCTTTCTATCAGTGATGGGAAGTGGCACCATGTGTGTGTGACGTGGTCGACGAGGGACGGTGAGTGGGAGGCGTACCAGGACGGGGTGAAGAGGGGCTCTGGGGAGAACCTGTCCGCATGGCATCCCATCAAACCTGGAGGGGTCTTCATCCTCGGACAGGAACAGGTCATCTTCAAATTCTTTCAGTTGGTTGTTGAGTGTCTACAAAAAGCTTCTGCATTACACAAGACAAGAAAAGTGCACACTAAGCATTTTCCCTGCGACCTCACTCATTAACCCCCAACAACAAACTGCTCCCCGGGCGCCTATGCAGTGGATGTCAATTGAGTCAGCCCACCGTGCAACTGACTAGGTATCCCCTTTCCCTTCCTTCCTTCCCTCCTCAGCCCATAATTTCACCTATTATTGACTGAGTCCCTTATCCTAGTATAGCCTCCCTTTATGTATCACGCCACGGCTGTCTAGAATGCTATGTTTACACAGTCACACAATTCTGATCTTTTTTTTACCACTAATTGGTCTTTTCAGCTATTGACAATAATTGGGCAAAAGATCAGAATTGGGCCACCAGTGTAAACGCAGCCCAAGCAGAGGGACTGTTGTGCGTGGCCCTTAACCAACCACAAAAGCAGTCACTTCACTAGCATGGACTTTCTCTCAGAAACAGTGGTCGTGGTTGGGGTTACGGTCAGAGTCATTACTGTGTAATCCTCTGACCTCTGACCGTGTCTCATTTAGAGCAGCAACCTGCAGCAGCAGGTTTTGTCATATAATGAATGCTGACTACCACCTACTACTACACACCATACATACAACGCACAGGAGGTTGGGGAGGACAGGCTCATGGTAATGGCTGGAGTGGAATTGGTAGAATGGTATCAAAAACATCAAACACAAGGTTTTCATTCGATGATATTCCATTAGCTCTGTTCCGGACATTATTATGAGCCGTCCTTCCCTCAGCTAGCCACAAACAAACCCCATTATTTAGTTTAAATGCATGTATGGCTCCTTTCTTAAGTCCAAATCCTAACTTTAGAATGAGCCTAACATGACCTTGTCTCTCTCCTCCAGGACACTCTGGGAGGTCGTTTCGACGCCACGCAGGCGTTTATGGGGGACATCTCTGACCTCCAGATGTGGGCTAATGTCCTCACAGCCCATGACATCTACAGCCTGGCCTCCTGCAACAGCCACCTCAGCGGGGACGTCATCACCTGGTCCGAGAACGTGGTGGAGCTCCACGGAGGGGTCACCAAGTACCCCTTTGACCCCTGTCACTAAGGGCAACCAACTATTATGACATTACCAATGGATCCATATCACACACATACTTAAAAGTGCTCCTATCGAAGAAGGATTTTTTCCCGATCCAGAGTGACTATGAGATCACACGGGATAGAGGATCCACTCCACTTAATATTACCACCTGACTAAAACTATGCCTTCCTTTTATTCTGAAAGACTGAAGACCTCCATTCCCAGAGACTGTGTTATGACTATTATGGAATTCAAATGTTTTGATAATGAAATGGACTATATATACAGTGCCTTCAGAAAGTATTCATACCCCTGGACTTATTCCACATTTTGTTGTGTTTCAGCCTGAATTCAAAATGTATTAAATTATAACAAATGTTCACCCATCTACACATAATACCTCATAATGACAAAGTGAAAACATGTTTTTAGAAATGTTTGCAAATGTATTGAAAATAAAATACAGAAATAACCATTTACACAAGTGTTCACACCCCTGAGTTAATTCTTTGTAGAAGCAACTTTGGCAGCGATTACAGCTATGAGTCTTTATGGGTAAGTCTCTAAGAGCTTTCCAGACCTGGATTGTGCAATATTTTACAATTCTTCAAGCTCTGTCAAATTGGTTGTTGATTATAGACAACCATTTTCAGGTTTTACCATAGATTTTCAAGTAGAGTTAAGTCAAAACCATAACTTGACCACTCAGGAACATTCACATCTGCTTGATAAGCAACTCCAGTGTAGATTTGGTCTTGTGTTTTAGGTTATTGTCCTGCTGAAATGTGAATTAATCTCTCAGTGTCTGTTGGAAAGCAGACTGAAACAAGTTTTCCTCTAGGATTTTGCCTGTGCTTAGATCTATTCCATTTATTTTTAATACTGAAAAACTCCCCAGTCCTAAATGATTACAAGCATACCCATAACATATTGCAGCCACCACTATGCTTGAACATATGGAGAGTGGTACTCTGTAATGTGCTGTATTGGATTTGCTCCAAACATAACACTTTGTATTCAGGACAACAAGTTAATTGCTTTGCCACATTTTTTTGCAGTATTACTTTAGTGCCTTGTTCCAAAGAGGATTCATGTTTTGGAATATTTTTATTCTATACAGGCTTCCTTCTTTTCACTCTGTCAATTAGATTTGCATTGTGGTGTAACTACAATGTTGTTGATCCATCCTCAATTTTCTCCTGTCACAGCCAAATTCACTGCTTGACTGGGAGGGACCTTACAGATAATTGTATGTGTCGGGAACAGAGATGAGGTAGTCATAAAAAAAATAATGTTAAACATTAATATTGCACACAATAAAGTCCATGCAACTTATGTGACTTTTTAAGCAAAATTGTACTCCTGAACTTATTTTAACTTGCCATAACAAAGGTTTTGACTATTTATTGACTTAAGACATTTCAGATTTTCCTTTTTTATTAATTTGACATTATTGGGTATTGTGTGTAGGCCAGTGACAAAAAATCTAAATGTAATCAATGTTTTATTCAGGCTGTAACACAACAAATGTAGAATAAGTCAAGTGGTGTGAATACTTTCTGAAGGCACTGTATATGTATCTATTTTTCTAGCTTCTATTTGACCCTTTATTAGTGTTACTAAAATGTTACTGCTGTTTTAATGTCACAACAAGGATAATATGACATATTGTCATATAGTTGATAAAGATCAATAGATATTGTTGTTATGGTACACATCCTTATAGTGGGACGGTATAATTGACTTTGAAAGTGGTTACATAAGTAGGAGAGAGTGAGGTTGACCAATGGATTCTCTTTGAAAGAAGATTCCTTGAAACATACAGCTACTATACCAAAGAAACCAAAGACAAGTTAGACTAATTCTTTTGTTTAGTCTTTTTATTTTTTCCCCTGTTTTCCTGTGATATAAGTACATTAAGTACATTTTCTTAAAGCCAGAGTCCTTAGTTGTTACATCCATTTTTGGACTTATAAATTAATGATATATACCCATTGATTCTTGAAGAATATAACTTAGAAATGAATCACGAGCTTAGTTCAAATGTCATACCATATCAGAACCCAAAATATAAGCTTGTTTTACTCCAATATTTGTAAACAATGTAAATGTAAACGAACACTGTATAGCCTCCAAACATGGTTAAAACTGATCATGTTGATATCATGGGTGGTCAGTCTTTGCATCCACAGCTCTGTCTATGAATTTAAGAGTGGTTACATTTCTCCAGGCCCATATCTCAGCTTTATACCAAAACAGAGGTGGGGTGACCTCTTTGTTATTGTTTCAATTCAGGATTCTAGCTTTGTGTTATTGTTTTGATTTCAGAAAAATGTTTCAATGATTTACCTGAGACATGAATTCCCAGCAAAGAAATGTGCTTTATGAGTCTTTATATGTATACTGAACAAAAATATAAATGCAACATGCAACAATTTCAAAGATTTTACTGAGTTACAGTGTATATAAGGAAATCAGTCAATTGAAAGAAATTCATTACGCCCTAATCTATGGATTTCACATGACTGAGCAGGGGCGCAGCCATGGGTGGGCCTAGGAGGGCATAGGCCCACCCACTTGGGAGTCAGGTCCACCCACTGGGGAGCCAAGCACAGCCAATCAGAATTAGTTTTCCCCCACAAAAGGGCTTTATTACAGACAGAAATACTCCTCAGCCCTCATCGGCTTATGGTAGAGAAACTAACATTCAATTATCTGGCAACAGCTCTGTTGGACATTCCTGCAGTCAGCATGCCAATTGCATGCTCCCTCAAAATTTGAGACATCTGTGGCATTGTGTTGTGACAAAACTGTAAATTTTAGAGTGGCCTTATTTTGTCCCCAGCACAAGGTGCACCTGTGTAATGCTCATGCTGTTTAATCATCTTCTTGATATGCCACACCTGTCAGGTGGATGGATTATCTTGGCAAAGGAGAAATGCTCACTAACAGTGATGTAAAAAAATGTGTGTACAAAATTTGAGAGAAATAAGCTTTTTGTGCGTATGGAACATTTCTGGGATCTTTTATTTCAGCTCATGAAACATGGGACCAACACTTTACATGTTGAGTTCATATTTTTGTTCAGTATACATACAACACATTTTAAAGCTTGATTTAATGTATTATGAGTTAAAATGTAAGGGAGTTACCCCACATTTCTCTTTACCTCTCTTTTTAATGTAGGAGTCAAGTTTCACCCCTAGACCAAGAATCAGACAAGCAACAGATTTACGATTTTATTTACAATGCACTTTGTATTTAGCAGGTAAGAACGTTCCATTGAAATTGAGTTCTTGTTATTTAGTGATATTGAACAGAAGTGTGTGTTCATTTGTACTACTTTATTTGTCAATGTATGTACCTTTTTTATTTGAAATCGTGTTGTTGTTTGATGGCCAAATTTATAAAACATTTCTCAAATTCCTTTTTTATTCAAATGTTATATTAGGCTAATATAACATTTGCTGTAATAGCATTGTGGCTTTGGAAATGTTTGATCTGGCTGTGTTTCTATCAGTAGACGTTGTCTGTGAATACTGCACACATATCAGAAACGATTTGATACTATTTGTAAATAAAAACCTTGATGTTTCTGTTTGAATGTTTATTTACTAATCAATTTATGTTCTTGAATCCCATTCTGACCTCAGACTGCACCTGATGTCTTGTTTGACCTGTCTGCTTTCCTCACTGCTGATAGCCTGCTACTAACACCCATCACACACAAACAATCTCTCAGCAACCCAATGTGGCCACACTACAGTACCCAAAGGTCACCACATCAGGGCAGGCAGCACTAGAGATGGGGTGGCCTATACCAGTGGAGGGCTGCTGAGGGGAGGATGGCTCATAATAATGGCTGGAACGGAGCGAATGGAATGGTATCAAACTATGTGTTTGATGTGTTTGATACTAGTCTACTCATGCCGCTCCAGCCATTACAACAAGTCCGTCCTCCCAAATTAAGGTGCCACCAATCTCCTGTGACCTATACAGTGGAGATTTGCTTGATTGACCCCATTTTACCTTGTTATCCATGATGGTATGCACGCACTCACAGCTCAGGTGTGAACTTAGACCACACATTTAAGCCTGAAGATCTTGCTCCACGTAATGCAGGTGTCAAACTCATTCCATGGAGGGCCTAATGTCTGCGGGTTTTTGTTTTTTCCTTTCAATTAAGTCTTAGACAACAGGGTGAGGGGAAGTTCCTTACTAATTAGTGACCTTAATTCATCAATCAAGTACAAGAGAGGAGTGAAAACCCGCAGACACTTGGCCCTCCGTGGAATGATTTTGACATGTGCCCTAATGTCTCTTCCTGCCCTTCCTTGTTGGAACATGCAATCTCCTTTGAGTACCAGCATCACTCAGGAGATAGGCCAGACTGTCCCAGTCACTGATTCCTAAACGGTGGGTCAAGACCCAATTGGGCCATGGCCAGCTTGTCATGGGTCATGGCTGGATTAGGTCTGGGTTGTAGGGTTGTCTATATTTGGTGGGTCACACCATAGATTTAGATCAACCTCGCATCATTGAATCTGTCCCATTACGTCTGTGAGAGCATGGACAGCGCCAATGAAGCCATCTCCATTTTGAAGCAGTCCATTTTCTTCTGCGAATTGGCAAACAAACTGAGTGTCCACACTGCCACCTGTACTGTGTTGTTAAAACAGATATAAAGCCAAGGTTGTCAATTCACTGTCACCTGCAGTTATGGAATGCTTGCTCGCAAGTATAATTAATTGGCTGATCCCACCTGATTACCCAGATGGAATCATGTGATCCTTCCTTAACCCATAGAAAGTCCCACCCAGTTGACTACGTCAAAATGGTGCCACCCATGCTAAAACGACCTTCAGGGCCCTAGAGTCATTATCTATGGGTCACGCAAACACTTGGGCTATAAGTGGGTAACAATTAGGGTTGCAAAATTCCAGGAACTTTCAATAAATTCCTTGGTTTTCCACAAATCCTGGTTGGATTTCCTGCTTATTCTGGGAAATCTCCAACTGGAATTTCAGGAAAACCAGGCAATTTATTGAAAGTTCCCAGAATTTTGCAACCCTAGTCACAACACTCCTTCCGTGGCCTCCAACTGCTCTTAAACGCTAGTAAAACCAAATGCATGCTTTTCAACCGTTCGCTGCCTGCACCCGCAACGCCGACTACGATCACCACCCTGGACGGTTCCGACCTAGAATATGTGGACATCTATAAGTACCTAGGTGTCTGGCTAGACTGCAAACTCTCCTTCCAGACTCATATCAAACATCTCCAATCCAAAATCAAATCAAGAATCGGCTTTCTATTCCGCAACAAAGCCTCCTTCACTCACGCCGCCAAACTTACCTAGTAAAACTGACTATCCTACCGATCCTCGACTTCGGCGATGTCATCTACAAATAGCTTCCAACACTCTACTCAGCAAACTGGATGCAGTTTATCACAGTGCATTCGTTTTGTTACTAAAGCACCTTATACGACCCACCACTGCGACCTGTATGCCCTAGTCGGCTGGCCCTCGCTACATTTTCGTCGCGTCAGACCCACTGGCTCCAGGTCATCTACAAGGCTATGCTAGGTAAAGTGCCGCCTTATCTCAGTTCACTGGTCACGATGGCTACACCCACCCGCAGCACGCGCTCCAGCAGGTGTATCTCACTGATCATCCCTAAAGCTAAAAACCTCATTTGGACGCCTTTCCTTCCAGTTCTCTGCTGCCTGCGACTGGAACGAATTGCAAAAATCTCTGAAGTTAGAGACTTTTATCTCCCTCAACAACTTTAAAAATCTGCTATCCGAGCAGCTAACCGATCGCTGCAGCTGTACATAGTCCATCTGTAAACTACCCACCCAATTTACCTACCTCACCCCCATCTGCTTTTATTTATTTACTTTTCTGCTCTTTTGCACACCAGTATCTCTTCTTGCACATGATCATCTGATGATTTATCACTCCAGTGTTAATCTGCTAAATTGTAATTATTCGATTTATTGCCTACCTCATGCCTTTTGCACACATTGTATATAGATTCTTTTTTTTTTCTACCATGTTATTGACTTGTTTATTGTTTACTCCATGTGTAACCTCTGTGTTGTCTGTTCACACTGCTATGCTTTATCTTGGCCAGGTCGCAGTTGCAAATGAGAACTTGTTCTCAACTAGCCTACCTGGTTAAATAAAGGTGAAATAAAAATAAAAATAAAAAAATGGAAAAAAACGTCTGGGGATACCGTTCACTGTAACAAAAACATTTAGAATTTGATCTGCCAACATTTGTAAACTAAGTCTAATAATAATCACTCAAACACACAGAGTATTGTCTCAGTTCACTTTTTATTGTTTCACAACAGTTGACTGGCACCCGTGTACTGCGGTTTTGTTTTTTGCTACATATAGCACAGATGACCTATCCATCTTTACATGGCTGTAAAAACAAAGAAATACTAAATCAAACACTATCCAGGAAGTAGTGGTGGTGGGGTCTGGGGGACAGAAGTAGTGATGTTGGGGTCTGGGGGACAGAAGTATTAATTAGTGTCCTTTCTCACAAAAGTCTGTCTCTTTGTTGAGTTGGAACAGTGTGACATCCCAACTCCATTTTGGCAACTTTGCACTTCAAGAATACCCAGATAGGTCTACTGTGATTCAGTATCGTGTAGTGTACAGCAGCCCTGCCTGTAGGTTGGCTCACTGCTGTGTGTCTGTCACACCAAACACTCAAGAGAATAACTAGAGAAGACTAAGAGATCATTTTTTTGTACCTATACTTTCCTATGTAAACAACATTTAGTAAAACTTCTGTAGTTGTCAGAGCTGGAAGTGATCAAAATATGGATTTGTAAGGCCTTCATCACAACCAGTGAGGATGATGCAGGACAGCCTGGCCACCACTGGAAGCTACTACAGATAGTTAGTATCGCCAATCTAAAAGGTACAGCTCTTTAAAGCCTGTATAATGCTTAAATATTGATAAAGTGCAGCAGACAATCCTAATTCTGCATTTTCCATATTCAGTCTAATGAAATGTTAATCCAAAGACAAACAACTAATGAAAATATCTACGAGTCAATCCAGGCATAATGTATCATTAGACATGTATCCTTAACATTGTTATTCATTCAATACATTTGAATATTTCAGCTATTACATAATATTGAAAGATATATTAGTGCTCCATGTTTGTTGTCCTTTTCAATTCAATACATTAAGAGGAATCGGATGCCTTTTCCTGGCTTGACTGATGATTCAACTTCAGAACCATCATTTCAGTTCTCATATTAGACAGGCCGTTTCAGACTTATCATAGGGTGATGTCCCAATAACCACCCATAGCTTGCTTTCCTTTTAGATCACAGATCTGACAGGATTGGATGGGCATCAGTATGAAGGACACCTATCCAGCCCTTTCACATATCCATGTTGGTTATGGTTGAAAGAAAGCCATTACAGGCGTCTGGGACACATGTTTGTGCTTCAGTGAGCCTCATTCATTCAGGCTCTTAGAGGGTAATAGAGGTTCCTTCAGGACGGTGCAACATTATCAACAGTACAGATAGAAATAGAATGCATAGAACTGACAAGATTCCCTGTTCCATACCACACAGAACCATGCCTGTTCTATACTAAACATTTATATCCAAAATGTTTTGTGATGTCATACTCTCGCTGTCCTGAATAATCTAAATGTTCCAATTGGAGGTTGATTCTATTGTGTCAACAGGGAACACTAACAATCTTTCTCAAATGCACCCAAAACTAACACGAGTCTGGTCCATCTGTGTGTATGGAGGATTAACCCTCATCTCCACATGCAGTTCCACAGTAGCTCTTACAAAACAGAAGATGTAACAAACAAAAATAAACAATAAATTAAATCTGTGTGTTGTAAACAATATTCTAACAAGTATTTACAAAAAAAATGAAGTATACATTGTAATAAGCTGCCGTTGTAACTTCTTAAAACCCACTGTAGCGTATTATAGAGTTGGGTCTAACAGTTTACGTGTCTGTATGAGGGAGTTTATTAACAGTCTTGTGAAGGAAACACCAGTGGTCATTGACATGAGTCGTCGTCTTTAGTGTTCACTGCTCAATTGTTGCCTTATTGGTCAGTTTCTGGGAACATTTCCCGGTTGATCATAACAAATTTAACATGAATGACATTTTTATGGTCTAAGGCTAAGCAGTAAGGACCAGCGTCATCTCCTTCATAGAGGCTACAGTATTAAAGTGGGACTTTGATAATGCTGATAGAGACATGCTAACCTGGAGCCAAGAAGTTAGAGTACAGCACAGCAGACAACTAGGGCTGCATCTTAACAGGTTAAAGTGGCTTCCTCAGCCGCCGGGCATTCTGTCCGTCACACAGTGACCGGTTAAAACTGGACCAGTTGGAAACACACTGGTCCGTTGCCCCAATGTTAGATCAGTTACAGATGGMGAGGAAGTCACTTCAGACTGATGAGTTGCAGCCTGTTTGTGATGGAAGGTTGTGGCCCTGCTTGCTACCCTGAATAAAATACATATTTATTTCACAGTTCACTTCAACGTCACGGAAAAGAAGGGAGGAGGAGAGGTGTAGTGACGAGAAGGGGGCTTTGAGTGAGTCAACTAACTGTGCAGTATGTAGGGTAGTAGTGGACACTTCGTAGTGTGGTAGCGTACAGATCAGCCGCTAGCAGCAACAGACAGTAGTGGATGAGTGGTGAACTCCTGAACTGCCYGTTTGTGCTGGCCAGTCTCTTAAACAGGATAGCAACAAGTCCTCCTCACAAAGAAAGAAAGAGGGGAAAAGTGAGGAATGGAATGAATCTAGGGAGGAGAGAAAGGCTTGTGTCCCATGTTGGAATGAGAGATGAAGAGGTGGAGGAGGGGATGAAGAGGAGAGAGGAAGAAGGGAATGTTCTACGGTTGTTCCTCATTCTTCTTTAAAGATATGCGTTTCTTCCTGGCAGCCAGCATCTCATAGAAGGGGTCCACGCTGACCGCAGAGCTGGAGAGAGGGATGGAAGAAACAGAATAGAAGAATGTTGCATTTCTAAATGTATCCATCCATACACCCTACTCTCCCTTCATGCCTGCCTCCCTCCCTACGTACKTGATGTGGTGGATCCATTCGTCTTTCTCCTCAGGTGTGGGGGCAGAGATGCGGTACACGTTGTGGTTCCCCTCCACCACTCTGCCGTCTGCCTCCGTCTTACAGGCCTTGATCAGCTGACCACGGTTGTTGGGGATGTACAGCTCAAAGCAGTTCTGGGAGGGAAGAGCAGGAGTCAGGAGAAATGGTGCAGTGATCATGTCCTATGTTGACATTCTAAATGTATTGATAAGACTCACAGGTTTCCTGGGGTCTTCAACCTCCCGGATACTCAGGTTCTCTAGGGGAATGATACCTCTGGGCTCCTTATCCTGARCACACAMATTATACACACTGTAGTACAGAACACTGATCCACGTTACAATGTTCTGTTACATAGCTCTTTACCCTCTCTGTACTGRWTWMMWTTYCMWYMMMWTKSYYYWMMRKKGSMMYTTKRMMRSYWWWAATGTTGACTTACTGTAGTATACTCAAAGTAGTAAAGGCAGTTGTCTGTGAGAATGAACCATCTTCTTTTCCAGGTCTTCACCCGTCCTCCTGAAATACAAACAGACCAATAGAGGCATGAGACAGGGTGGTATCTGGAGGTTAGCAGAATACCAACTGGACTGGAGAAAYTCATTCCAYTTGACTGCTCCACATACTGAAGTAAATATTCCATTACTACACATCACCTTCAGGATATTACAGCTATTCAGACRGCTTGTATAGCCTTACATGTCCAATGTTACTGTGCCTTTGTATGGCAATTCATCTCACACGGTAATATGTGACACCTAATGTCTGTCAAARGGCATATGTGGACAATAACTTTTCTTCTATACTGCCKGTTGGCCGTTTTGGTTCCATAAGAATGATATTGTCTCTCATGGACCCATTCTCCCAGTACATACCTCCTGAGAAACAAGCGGCAGCAGCAGAGTGTGGAAATCACAGGGAGAAGCAGAGACAACAGGGACCAGAGGTTTCGGAGGGAGGGAGAAGACGGCAGAGATATTAGTGACAAACAGATCACAGACCCCACCATGCAAGAGAAGACGGTTCAGACTGCCATGATGCAATAGAGTGAAGTACTGAGGGAAGCTCCATGTAGAAGTCGCTCATAGACACATATCTAGGATCAGTTTACTGTGGCCCAATCCTAAWCTTAACATAGTGGAGAAAACACAAACTGATCTTATATGAGAATCCAAGGGCAGCTCCCTCAGTATGGACAATTCTGTCTATTTACMCATCATGCAATGGCAGTCTTAAGATCATAATACATGGACGATGTTTTAGGCAACATTGCTGGACAACAAGTCTGGCAATATTGCCTCAGAACATTGGCGGTGTATCATTATCTTTAGTGTAAACCTGAGAGCGAAGGAAGCAGGCAAATAACAGCACGAAGCCTTAGGAGAGAGAGCACACAAGTTTACGCTCACTATCCAAAAACCCTGGGGCTGATCAGGATGGTTACAGACATTACAGAATGTTAATATGTTTTTAAGCCATCCAAATAATCCATATTTGGTTTTGAAACTACCTTGAGGTGATCGGCAGAGAGAAGCCGCAGTACCCCCTCCCACCACCCGGCGTTGCCACGGCCACCTCACCTAGTTTGAGGAGCCAGCCCTCTCTGTCGGGGTTGAAGAAGGTGTGTGTCAGGTCGTTCCCATCATCCTCAGGGATCTTGAAGGGCTCGTTCTTGATGCTGTCATAAAGATTCTGTGGTAGACAGAGACATTCAGAGGGGTTGGGTTAAATGGAAAAGACAGATTTCAGTTGAATGCATTCAGTTGTACAACTGATTAGGTATCCCCCTTTCCTTTCCATTGAGAGACAAACAGCAGGGAGATTCACTATAACACACTGATATTTTATCTGAACTAGAGCTTCATTCTGAACCCCTCCAAACTGATGAAAAAAKATGAACAATCACTCAGTCAAGAGCCAACGACACCTCACTTCCACAGAAACTCCCCTAGCCCCTCCCCAATGCTCCTAGGTTCCCCTCCCTCACTCACTCTGAGCAGGTCCTCTGGCAGGTCTCCACCCTCGTTGATGCCTCTGTTCATGGAGATGAAGCGGTCCAATCCAGGCTTGTCTCTCACGTTGGGGTTGTGGAGGCTGGTGTTCAGCATGATGATAGCAAACGACAGCACATAGCACGTATCTGAGGAGAGAGCGGAACCATAGGATGAGAAGTGGCTAATAGACCTCGGTGTTATAACGACGGTAAGTGTGTGTACCAGTGCTCTGAAAGACCCCAGGGTTGCAGTGACAGTATCTCTGGGCAAAGGCCTCCATCATCCTGTCAATCTTCTGAGCCTCGCCAGGCAGACGGAAACTCCACAGGAACTGCCTGCAGGGGTCACACAAAGGTCAGAGGTCAAAAGGTCAGAGAGAGAGCACTGGCTGCCATGGTAACAAAGATGCTGATGTAGTGTTTTTATCCTCTAGAATTTGAAATTGATGTACTGTTTTTTATTAAATGTCAGAGCTTATCATAGAGGACACCCCAGCTTACCKGAGAGCCTGGACCAGGTTGAGATCAGTGAACTCATGAAGGTCAACAAACGCCTGCAGAACCTTGAGATTAAAGTCCTCCCTACAGGAGAGAAGAGGAACGTAGACTTCTGATGCTGTTCAGCCCAACAATAACAAGAAGAAAATAGCAAGGTGGAGAGAGGGAATGGTTACCTCTCTCCCAGGTAGTCTCCTATAGCAGTCTTGTTGAGTCCCTCTCCTTTGTACAGGAACTGGGCAACATCCTCTTGAGTGTGTCTGAGCAACTCATTCTCCACCAGGAACACAATACCCTACACACACACACACAGAGAGAGAGGTAACTACAATCAAAGAGAGTAAACGCTCAAGAGTTGATGAGAAGACAGACAGTAAAAGAGAGGGTTGGGGGGGGGGGGGGGGGGTTAGAGTGAAGCTGATCAGATTTATGTATCCATTCCATGTCCCCTTTTCACCTTTTTGGGGTCCATGTTAAACTTCTTCCTTCCCATGGCCACATGCCTGTTCTTCTGTAGAGTTTTACTGCAGGGAGGAAAGACAAGGAGTGGATCTCATTCAACAAATACCTCTCCATCAATTATACATACAGTTAGAGGGTAATGGAGGGGACAGAGTGGGGAAGTCACACTAAAATAGCTCTTAGAAATGCTAAATTGACTGAAGAACACAATCTCATTTGCAGCTATGACCTGGGGAAGTTGCCGTGGAGAGGAGAATAGTCGAAGAAGCCAATAGGAAGCTATATATTTTTACATAAACTTAAAAGTGAAATTGCCATAGATGCAATATTGAGTAAATGCAGAGGTAACCTGAATGCATAGGAAGTTATTTTGGGAAACACAGCTGTCACATGGACTCTCTCTAATCATCCCATTATAATTCAACTTCAGATACACCAGGGGGGAGGACTGTGCTACACACTGAATAATGGAACTGAAATATTCAGGGGAACAATCTGTGTGTTTTTCTCACCTGCCCTCTGTGCTGGTCTCCAGTCCCTCCACCTCTATGATGGCCTCTCTGAGCTCATCTCTGAGCCTCTGGATCTCCTGCAGCAGAGCTCCCTTCCTCCGACGGATGTCCTCCAGCTCAGAGCGCTCCTCTGACTCAGGTCTACGGGACTGTAGGAAAGGAGGGAGAAGAGGGGTGAGAGAATAAAGAGATGGATGGGGATAGAAAAACAGGGAGCATGGAAATGGGAGAGAATGGGAAAATGGTGGGGACAGAGAGAACTAAGTTAAAATTGACCTGAAACATGACAGTATTCAAAGTCTGTTTGCTACTGTGCATTTCCAAGATGCTTTGAGTTTCTTACTGAAAACAATAAGAAGTTTGAGTAAAAACCATGTTTTCCAAAACACAAAACTAGTCATATCCAATCCCATGTTCCAAACCATTGTTCAATTTCCCCTGTCTCTCCCCTCTCTATTCTTGCTTGTTTCTCCACTCACTGACCTGTACCTAATTCCTCCATTTCACTTGTCTAGTCAAATGGAAACGTGTGGAAAATCAGGCGGTTGATGACGTGCTTCTCATTGCAGCCTTGATATACTGGAGCACTCAACCTTACAGCCTATTCATCGATAAAGAAAAGTTCACAGAGCTCAAAACCAACTTGTCTTGCACAGAAGTAGCCTATCCACACGGAACAGAAGTACTGTAGATAAGAAAAACAAGTTTAAAATCAAATAAGCCGAAACACTGGCTGCAGGGCTTTCACTTTGAAACATTCCATGGAATCCTGACAATCTCTAATGTAACAGTGGGAGTGGTTAGACATGAAAAATACTAGTTGGGGACAGAGATAAGAGATCTGCAAAAACAAATATGTTTACTGTTGGTGCTGCATATGTGAACTATGCAGGACAATTTGCAACAACAAAAAAGTATTAATTCCAATGACACTTCTCTAGCTACTGTCAATCCTCAGATGTTTTCAACTAAAGTAACTAAATGGATTAGGCGTGTTATCGGTGCTGATTTTTGTAGCTTCTTCGCTCAGAGGATAGATTTTTTTTTCTAACACAGCACTAACACACCTGTTAGACTAATTATCAAGCCACTATCTAATTAGTTGTATCAGGTCAGGTGTGTTAGTGCTGGAACGACGATGTGCTGTTCTTTGGTCCCCAGCCTGGAGTTGAAAAATAGGCGACAGTATCGCTGCAAAACCACAGTATTACCTCGGTAGAGTGACCAACCACTACAGTATAACTAACGAGCTAGCTAAGTTATTCAATGTTTTGATTCTTGACGGACAGTGGGTAGGTTTAACGTGAATAGTAACCAATACTGTAATGAATAACGTTAGCTAGCTATTTGGATGAGTGGTCAAACTACAATAAGTAGTTAGTTACAACTAGTTACCCTGTAAACCTAAAGAGTTAGCTAGCTTGCTAACTAGCGAGGTAACGTTAGCCAGTACTGTATTATTAGCTTACGTCGACTGCGGTTGTATGGGACTCTCATATGAGAAACATGCAGTACATTATAATGCATGCATACAACGTTAATATTGTTTAGTGACAACTGTGCTCTAATTGTGTAGTGAAAAACCTGCTGTTACAACTAGCTGGGTAGCCAGTTAGGCGCTAGCTGAGTGTCATTATAAGCGAAGCGTTAGCGTAGCGATACTGTACTGTAGTCCAGGTCATCCATTTTTGGCGCTTTGCTTTTAGGCATAAATATTTCAGAGTCGACTGTCATTCAATAAATGAAAAAGTAATGGATATATATGAAAATATATCCTCCAAATAAAAAGGAAATAAATAAATAACCAGCCTTGCGTACCGAAAMCTGGGGCACAGACAAAGGAGGTGGTGGTACAGGAAGTGACGCWAACTTTTTGTTATAAATAAACACGTCCTCACTTTCGACCATGTTTGTAAGGAACTTTTGAACCCAGAAAGAAGCCACACAACCAAAGACACCGATAACAAGCCACTTTCATATGTAACACAAACATCTGAGGTTGTTTTGGCCAATATAGTAGAACTTGGTTTCTTTCCCARTAACTGCCTGGAAAAGGGGTCACTGTATGTTTTTTATTAAAGGTTCAATGCAGCCGTTTTTATCTCAATATCAAATCATTCCTGGGTAATAATTTAAATCAAATCAAATTTTATTGGTCACATACACATTTGTAGCAGATTTTATTGCGGGTCCAACAGTGCAGTAGTATCTAACAATTCACAACAATACACACAAATCTAAAAGTAAAATAATGAAATTAAGAAATATATATATATTTGATCGAGCAATGTTGGAGTGGCATTGACTAAAATACAGTAGAATAGAATACAGTATATACATATGAGATTAGTATATTAAGTACTTTACTGTGATGATTTTTGTTCATTTTAATTGAAAACAAACTAAAATAACTTTTTAGCAAAGAGTAATTTCACAAACAAGAATTTTGCTTGGACTGTCTGGGAGTGGTCTGAGTGGGGCGGAAAAAAACGTGCTGTTATTGGCCAAAAAAGTTTGGCACTCTCTTTCTTATTGATCTTTCTTGTTAAGATTGAATCCTACTACACCGGCTCTCACGCTCGTCGGATGTGGCAGGACTTGAAAACTATTACAGACTACAAAGGAAAACCCAGACGCGAGCTGCCCAGTGACGCAAGACTACCAGACGAGCTAAATGCCTTTTATGCTCGCTTCGAGGCAAGCAACACTGAAGCAAGCACGAGAGCACCAGTTGTTCTGGACAACTGTATGATAACGTTCTCGATAGCCAATGTGAGCAAGACCTTTAAACAGGTCAGCATTCACAAAGCCACGGGGCCAGACGGATTACTAGGACATGTACTCAAAGCATGCACAGACCAACTGGCAAGTGTCTTCACTGACATTTTCAACCTCTCCCTGACCGAGTCTATAATACCTACATGTTTCAAGCAGACCACCATAGTCCCTGTGCCCAGGAAGCGAAGTTAACCTGCCTAAATGATTACCACCCTGTAGCACCCACATTTGTAGCCATGAAGTGCTTTAAAAGGCTGGTCATAGCTCACATCAACAGCATCCTCCCAGATACCCAAGACCTACTCCAATTCGCATACCGCCCCAATTGCACTCCACACTGCCCTTTCCCACCTGGACAAAAGGAACAACTATTTGAGAATGCTGTTCATTGACTACAGCTCAGTGTTCAACACCATAGTGCCCACAAAGCTCATCACTAAGCTAAGGACCCTGGGACTAAACATCTCCCTCTGCCACACTGATCCTCAACACTGGGGCCCTTTAGGGGTGTGTACTTAGTCCCCTTCTGTACTCCCTGTTCACCCACGACTGCGTGGCCAAGCACAACTCCAACACCATCATTAAGTTTGCTGACGACACAACAGTGGTAGGCCTGATCACCGACAACGTTGAGACAGCCTATAAGGAGGTCAGAGACCTGGCAGTGTGGTGCCAGGACAACAACCTCTCCCTCAATGTGAGCAAGACAAAGGAGCTGATCGTGGACTACAGGAAAAGGCGGGCCAAATAGGCCCCCATTAACATCGACAGGGCGTGGAGCGGGTCGAGAGTTTCAAGTTCCTTGGTGTCCACATCACCAACAAACTATCATGGTCCAAACACACCAAGACAGTTGTGAAGAGGGCACGACAACACCTTTTCCCCCTCACGAGACTGAAAAGATATGGCATGGGTCCCCAGATCCTCAAAAAGTTCTGACCCCCTCCATTTGTTTTGTACATTGTTGCTTCTTGCTGTTTATTATCTATGAATAGTCACTTCACCCCTCCCTACATGTACAAATTACCTCAACTAACCTGTACCCCCGCACATAGACTCAGTACCGGTACCCCCTGTATATAGCCTTGTTTTTGTTATTTTGTGTTACTTTTTATTTTTTACTTTAGTTTATTTGGTAAATATTTTCTTAATTCTTTCTTGAACTACACTGTTGGTTAAGGGCTTGTAAGTAAGCATTTCACAGTAAGGTTTACACTTGTCGTATTTGGCGCATGTGACAAATAACGTTTGATTTTGATTTGTCTATTAACTAATTTACCACATGGTGACGTCACCATGGAAAGGCCAAAGCTCCATCCCACCAAAACAGGCTGAATTTTTTTGCAGTATTTTCAAACAGCTCTTTCACTAAAAGGGCATTATCCAAATTTTGACAGTATTATTCCAACTTCAGCTTGGAAATATATGTAAAACACCAAAAAAACTAGTTTTTGACTGCACTAGCCCTTTAATGATTAGGTGAGGGACAATGTTCAGCACTTACTTCCTTATCATCACTGAGAAAAGGTCAGGAGATGTGACCTCTCACAGGGCAGACCTGCAGATCACATGGGCAGCTACATGATTATGTAATGWACTCTGGAGTGTCAARTAACTCCTAATACAATTTGGACCTAGGGAAAACATATGCCAATATAGGTTTTTGCCTGACAAATGTCCAACACAAAAGGATGAGACATTGGTCTTTATAAAGACCCCCACCATGTATGAGTGTCCAGAAAGGGTAAACACATCCTTTCTCCTCCCTTTCTTCAGGTGATCCAGAAATGATCGTATTGTGAGAAGGCAAGGTTCCCTCCCTGTCACGTGTTTGCAATCCAACCTTGTCAATTCAGTGACAAGTACCTAAGGAAGGTAGCATTTCAATGTATTCGATCAGGCTCTCTGAGATACAACAAAGACAGACATATGAGTTTCAGGCTGGTTGAGGGATCAGATATCAAAAGGAAGGAGAGCCTACTTCAAAGAAGAGAGGAAGGAGGGAGGCCATGGGAAGAGGAGGAGGAGCAAGGGGGTGGCAATAACAAGACACTGTGGCAGGGGTAGATTAGTCAGAGGAGAGGGAGAGAGGGGGATGGAGGAAAAGGTTCTGAGGCATCAGCTTCCTTGTTTATCAGCGAACTGACACTTATTAAATCAGCGGACAGGCACTAGGGCTAGACTTTGTTATTAGGTCACGTTTCAAACAATGGTCTTCCAGATAAATATGCTAAGAATGTTGTCGGTAGGGTTATTTTTCCTCTGTTAAAGCAAATCAATGCCACATGTACTAAACAGATACGCCGAGTCTTTCCGTAAACAACAAAAACATGTTGGGTACTCCTGGGGAGGGGGGGCTGGGGGTCGATGCAAGAAAAATAACATTTTGTAGAGATAGACAAGTTTACAAGATACATTTATTATTTTAAGGAAAAAACATTTTAAAAACAATATATAACTATGAACTGTACATTATATGTATATATTTTCATTTTAGTAATAATTACAAGTTTATTACAGGCCAATCCATCTATAGACAATACATCTTACTGGCATTAGCAAGGGGTCACACCTCGGGTTGCAAAATTCAGTTAACCAGGGAATTTATTGAAAGTTTTCCCGAAATCCCGGTTGTAGGACCCTGGTCACAGACACTGAGCAGTACATCAGGTTTCAATTGTCACAGCGAGTCTCTTAAAATTGAGAGTGAATAGTTTTGTAATTATTTGTCATAATGCACTGACACCAGCCTGAGAACCACCATCCAGTCTTGTGAAATGTTTTATCCTCAGGCCATAGATAGAAGGAAGCTTGGTGTATATCCTGTCAATTTACCTTGCATGACCAGGGATGGACAGCTTTGGTCTAGGGACCAAGGCCCCGTTTGAAATGAAATATTTCCCTTCCTTAAAGTAATCACTGATAAACTAACTGATTAGGAACACTGCATCAGCAAGGATTATATCACATAGCCTTCACCTATCAAGTCTTGTGATATCAGGGATTACTCAGAGGAAGGAGTAAAGGTTAGGAGGAAGGGCTGCATCTGAAAGTATTTGAACAGGGCCTAAAATTAGCAGGCAAGAGAACACAGAGGCCTTGAATTACTCAGACATGACTAATCCATATCAAGCGGCAGGGGTACTGTGGACCAAACAGCCCCGAGCAGTCAAACATGGCATAACTGATTGATACATGCTCATGAGATTAAATTCCTGACATATTAAATTTGTTCCGGTCACAATTACATAAGAATCATGTTTTTGAGGTTAACTAAAACACCCGTTCAACATAGACATACTAGGTACAGTTGAAGTTGGAAGTTTACATACACCTTAGCCAAATACATTTAAACTCAGTTTTTCACAATTCCTGACATTTAATCCTAGTAAACATTCCCCGATATAGGACTCGTTTTTAAACTGTGGTATAAACTTTTGTACCTGTTCCTCCAGCATCTTCTAAGTCCTCTGCTTTGCTGCTGTTCTTGGGATTGATTGTTGCACTTTTGGCACCTTCACTTGACGGTAGTGACAGCTGCGTGGTCCTATTGGTGTTATACTTTATACTTATGTTG
>NW_019943517.1:59593-66219 GCF_002910315.2 Salvelinus sp. IW2-2015
TACAGATGAACGTGGTACCTTCAGGCATTTGGAAATTGCTCCTAAGTATGAACCAGACTTGTCAAGGTCTACAATTTTTTTCTGAGGTCTTGGCTGATTTCTTTTGATTTTCCCATGCTGTCAAGCAAAGAGGCACTGAGTTTGAAGGTAGGCCTTGAAATACATCCACAGGTACACCTCCAATTGACTCAAATTATGTCAATTAGCCTATCAGAAGCTTCGAAAGCCATTACATAATTTCCCAAGCTGTTTAAAGGCACAGTCAACTTAGTTTATGTAAACCTCTGACCCACTGGAATTGTAATACAGTGAATTATAAGTTAAATAATCTGTCTGTAAACAATTGTTGGATAAATTACTTGTGTCATGCACAAAGTAGATGTCTTAACCGACTTGCCAAACCTATAGTTTGTTAAAACAAGACATTTGTGGAGTAGTTGAAAAACTACTGTATATGTAGTGTAAGTGTATGTAAACTTCCGACTTCAACTGTATAGGCTACATCCCATTGAGAAAGCCATTTCTGAAATGTAAGCAATGATGAGTTGGGAGGCACAGCCTTGTCTGTGACTAGCTAAATCCTCAAGATGGTAATCAATCATTTACTGAGTTTATGTTGTCTGTTAAAGATTATAACTGTCTCCTATGGAAATGATCTGCTTGTCATGTGGTAAATAACACCAGCAAGACAAGTACATCTTGTTCTTTTCAACAGCAATCTTTATCTAAGAGATAGAATCCGATCTAGTGTTGATTTTCTGCAGCTGCATAACACWTCMGAATCTACTCACAATTATATCAATTAAAACCGACTACAACAGAGGTATGTAAAAAGGCAGTTTACACATGTGGAACTAGTGACTATTTGCTGAAAACAACCAGCATTCTGGGTCTTTGTGAGACTTTCAGAGGATTCCGTGACAACATACATGAAACTTGATCAAGCAACAGTCTCGTGTTCACTGTGTTGCAACTTCATAATCTAGCATCATCATCATCATGCACCCYTTTTGCTAAGAAAAACAGGCAAATGCACTATACACCATGATGGCTACTGTTCAACAGTCCCGTCTATCCTACTATTGTGGAATACCTGTGTAAAAGGACTCAATGAGCTTTATATTTATTTCAGTGATGATCTAACTTTACTGGTTTATTCTAGGAGTAATCATCTCCATGRGATTGCTAATAAACTTCCTTTGTTCACAGATATTTCATACACACCAATACAAACTTAACTAACACCACAGYATGCTCATCAGCTTTGCTTTTTTTTCCCTGTAGTGGACGGTCCCTTCTGATATACCTGGATGGCAGAGGAGGCTGGTGGGAGGAGCTATATGAGGACAGGCTCATTGTCATGGCTGGAGTGGAATAAATAGAACGGAGTCAAACATGGGGTTTTGTATGGGTTTGATACCGTTCCATTAATTCCATTCCAGTCTTTACAATGAGCCCGTCCTCCTATTGCTCCTCCCACCAGCCTCTGGTGAATGGAGATTTGCAGAGTCGCAGGTTTAGGCTTCTTATATAAGACAGAAAGGGAAAGGTCACAGGAGTTGTACTTTAAGGCATTACAGGGAAGGACGGAGGTTCCAATACGGAAGGGGATCTACATTTGCATGAGGGTGTGGCTCCCTCTGAAATAGTTCTAGAACTGTTCTAGTATAGTTCTGATATAGAACTAGAACTGTTCTAGGACAGCTTTGATAGTTCTGATATAGAACTAGAACTGTTCTAGGACAGCTTTGATAGAGAACAAAGAAATCTGAACTCTCTGTAAGGCAAGGTCAGGAAATGTGCATCTCTGCATGCCATTTGTGCATACTAGAATGTATACACCACACACATGCACTGAATACACACTACCCATACACATTCAACTTGTCCCCCCCCCTATTTTGTTCCCATGGCTATGCAGGTACATGCTTCTCAGGATAAACGGAGTGTAATCCAACAGCTGTGCAACAAAGCTCGTTTTCATCCGTTTTTAAAATTCTCTATTAATCCCTCGGCTTGCGTCCTGCACCGCCGCTCTGCTCAGCAGGTGATCCCTTCCATTAAACCCCAGAAATGATTCGGTCTATTTTCAGTCTGAGGATTTTTTTCTCCCCTTTCTCTGTGAACGTAGATGGCAAGAGAGAATATATAATTGGAGAGAGCGCCGTATCAGCTGATCTGGTCAGCCAATCCCTTGTCAGAATCGGGTGATCTTCACTCCAGAGTCGCCGACAATAAGCCGGGACATAGAGGGATGGACCTGAGGGAGACAAACCGATAGAGTGATTAGTATAATACTTTAGAGAAKGGAACTAAAGTGTATAGAAGTGTATAATGTGGTTATTAATATACCAGAGAAAACATGAAAGCTAAACACAGAAGTCTAACAGCTTTWGTTGCACTGAAGTGATAGGCCATCATCAAGGGTTTAATATAATACAGGCAGAATACAGAGGGTAACATCGTACCAAAGACAATACACCAGTTCAGTACTATAGATGTGGAGTGGATTTACATGCACTTACGAGCTGGGGTTGTTAGTGAAAAGATATATAAAAAAAGCTTTTCGAAATCTGTTTTAAAATCGTAGCAACTGCTTTTATCTTCCAGTGTACATACACTTTTACACACTCCCTCCAGCCCTCCCCACTCCACTTTCTCCCACTCTCTCTACCTGTGCCTGCAGCGGGCCGTATGGCACCAGTTCCCCGTCCACAGTGAGTGTTCCTCGTGGGGAGAGGGGCTGCAGCCTGAAGGCCCTGGCTGGGACGTGGCTCACATAGGGGGAGCTGAGAGACAGGTGTGCCCCCCTCTCCATGGCCAGGAACAGACGGAGCAGGGTGGCTCTGGAGATCCCTGCCCGCACAAACGTCAGGTGGATCAGCCCGTCGTCAAACCTGGCTTGGGGGGCGGCGTGGAGGTCTGCCCCGAGATGGGACTGGTAGATGGCCAGCACAAGCACAAAGTCCCCCTCGATGGTCACCCAGTCCCGGGTCGGCAGGGCCTGGTCCAAGGGGGGCAGGAGGTCATCCCTGGGGGGGTTGAAAGGGAGTGAGACGGGGGGGCGGTTCTTGAGGGGTCCAGCAGGCTCTCCAATGTCAAAGGTAAAGGAGGGGGACTGGAGAGACGGGGAAGGGGAGGTAGAGTTGGGGGTGTTGGGGCGCGGAACGAGGTAGGAGGAGGAGTGGGGGGAGGCACAGGACGGGGAGGAAGGGGGCGTGGGAGAGAGAGAGAGGGACAGGGAGGGGAGTTTGGGGGGTAGGGAGTTGGAGTGGGGGTGGTGGAGGAGGGATAGGGGTCTGGGGCGGGATGCGTTCTGGTCCAGAGATTTGGGCTTGAAGGAGAAAGGAGAGTGTCTGAAGGGAGAGGATATGGTGAGGGCTCTCTCTCGGGCGATGTCCAGTGGGTAAGCTTCTTTCTGGAAGTATGTTCCGTTCAGATCCATCTCTTCTGCTCTGTACGAGGCTCCAGACACGGGGTCAGCCTCCTGGCTGAGGGGCTGGCTAAAGAAGGCGTTAGCTATCTGGCTGGAAGGGGCAGAATTCTTCCTTAGAGCCAGTCTGGTCTGCTGGAGGTTGTCAGGGTACGAGTAACACCTCTCTGGGTCCTCGTTGGCCTCTCGCCCCATGTCCACCCCGTAACCCTCTCCAACCTCCTTCGCTTCCATCACCCCATCCATTGAGCCGCTGCTGCCTTCCCCATTCCTCACTCTCTCCTCTAWATCCTCTATCACCCCTGAGTCCTGCTCCATCGTTCTGTTTTCTCTTTCCTCATCTGGCCTTTCTTCCATGTTCCTCGTCATCCCATCCTCCCTTCCCATCCTGCAATCTTCCCTTTCGTTCGACTCCGAACTCGTCCCAGATCTCTCCGAACTTGTCCCTGACCTCCCCGCCTCTCCCTCTCTATCCTCTGCCAAGCTACTCGCCCTGACCACCCCCGTTCCCCCTCCTCTGGCCCTCTCCCTCCTCCTCTCCCTCTCTCTCTGCCTCTCCATCTCCCTTTCCGTGTCTACCCTCCTCAGACTCCTCTGTTCGCTGAGGCCCATGTCAGAGCTGGTGCGTTGGATGGGGGTGTGGCAGAAGCCCTCCAAGCCCTCAGTGATGCTGCGGGACAGGGGTCTGCGCAGGGGCGGAGGRATGGCGTCTGGGGATGTGGCGACTATGGAGGGGGGCAGGTAGGACARACGGCCCTTATAGGAGCGCAGGGAGGCCAGGCGGACCAGAGTGCCCAAGGTGAACCGTGCCGAGCCCAGACCCCGGTACCTGCAACATCACACCATTACAGCATTTAGTTACCAGGGCAACAACAGAGAACATAACACATTACTTATTCATTAGGAATAGGTGTGATCAAGGAGGTACAGTGAAAKATTGCATGTACTTAATTTAAGGATGAGTGACCAAAGGCAAGCGCCCTGTCCCGTCACCCTGGAAGCCTCTTCCCCAGAGTTAAAGAACCAAATCACGTTCTGCCCATGTGTTAGTTTACAGACATCCACCTCCCTTCACATTTCTCACTTTACTCAGCCTCTTCTGAACCCTTCCTATCAATCTTTTTAAAAGAAATGACGGAGCCAACATCTCTGCCTCAAATGTCTGAACAGCTGATATAAAACCTGCAGCTATTTGAACCAACATTCCAAATAWATATAAATATTTATAGTATGTTAATTTAGGATGTAGGCTACAACTTAGTCTGTTGTAACTAAGGATATTGCAGTAGCACATGTAGGAAGCTGTCTACACATTGTAYTGGGGCAAAAACAATCTGCATTTAAACCACAAATCACGTACAACTGTAATTTCRCTTCTCAATGATCATGCAAGTACTGCAAGATTTGACAATGACTGAAATTTGCCTGAGTAGCCTGTTCCACTTCTGGGCAGCCGACCATTCAACTACTAMTTTGACTGCCTCCTGCTTAGCCAATGTTYGCAATGATGATGGAAAAAACGTCCCTTCAGTGTACTGCTTGTGTTTGATAAGCTGTGTCAGCAGAGGGAGCAGTAAAATAGAGAATCYCGCATATGTGCAGAAGCTTCGGTTGTTTAGCTATCGGGAAGAGGACTCCAGAGAACTCGGCACCGCAGCCACGCCATTAACTTAAACACACACACCTCTCACTCTCGATGTCCACGTCAGACACAAAGCCCCAGGCCACAGACAGGAAGGAGAACATCCTTCTGGGAAGACCCGGACGGCCATTTTGAGAAGGGGCRGGGCTGGTTGTCACAGAGACCAAATCCATGGGCTTGACTCCGCCACGGCAGAGCTGAAAACAGCAGTTGAGGAGGAGAGGCTCCCGAAGGCACATGTCATAACTGGGATGAAGAGAAAAGTAAGAGGGAAACAGTGGATGGAAGAGAATGGAGAAAGGGTGAGAATAATGTGGAGAGGGAGAGGAATGGAAAATACAGAGGAAAGGTGAGAGGAGAGAGGAAATTAATACTGTGTAATATAAGTTAACATAATGTTTATGACATACACAATCAGTGAATGTTATGTAGGTGGCCAAACAAACCATCGTAAAGACAACACAAGAGATAAGAAGGAGAGAGAGATGAAAGAACAGTGTACTATATTGACTGGACTCATTTATTGACGTGTCTTCCAGAGATAAAGGAGAGAACTCTAGAAATAACAGGACATGAAGAGTGGGAGGGAATAGTGGGGTAGGAAGAAAGAAAGCAGGTAGACTAGTGGTTAGGTGTTGGGCCAGTAACCAGCAGGTAGCTAGTGGTTAGAGTGTTGGGCCAGTAACCAGCAGGTAGACTAGTGGTTAGAGTGTTGGGACAGTAACCAGCAGGTAGCTAGTGGTTAGGTGTGGGCCAGTAACCAGCAGGTAGCCTAGTGGTTAGTGTTGGGCCAGTAACCAGCAGGTAGCCTAGTGGTTATAGAGTGTTGGGCCAATAACCAGCAGGTAGCCTAGTGGTTAGTTTGGGCAGTAACAGCAGGTAGCCTAGTGGTTAGAGTGTTGGGCCAGTAAACCAGCAGGTAGCCTAGTGGTTAGTGTTTGGGCAGTAACCCAGCAGGTAGCTAGTGGTTAGAGTGTTGGGCCAGTAACCAGCAGGTAGCCTAGTGGTTAGAGTGTTGGGCCAGTAACCAGCAGGTAGACTAGTGGTTAGAGTGTTGGGCCAGTAACAGCAGGTAGACTAGTGGTTAGAGTTTGGGCCAGTAACCAGCAGGTAGCTAGTGGTTAGAGTGTTGGGCCAGTAACCAGCAGGTAGCCTAGTGGTTAGGTTGGGCCAGTAACCAGCAGGTAGCCTAGTGGTTAGAGTGTGGGCCGTAACCAGCAGGTAGCTTAGTGGTTAGTTGGGCCGTAACCAGCAGGTAGCTAGTGGTTAGAGTTGGGCCAGTAACCAGCAGGTAGCTAGTGGTTAGAGTTTGGGCCAGTAACCAGCAGGTAGCTAGTGGTTAGAGTGTTGGGCCAGTAACCAGCAGGTAGCCTAGTGGTTAGAGTTGGGCCAGTAACAGCAGGTAGCTAGTGGTTAGTGTTGGCCAGTAACCAGCAGGTAGCCTAGTGGTTAGAGTTGGGCCAGTAACCAGCAGGTAGCTTAGTGGTTAGAGTGTTGGGCCAGTAACCAGCAGGTAGTCTAGTGGTTAGTGTGTTGGGCCAGTAACGCAGC
>NW_019943517.1:66494-69280 GCF_002910315.2 Salvelinus sp. IW2-2015
GAGAGAGATACCAGCAGGTAGCCTAGTGGTTAGTGTTGCGGCAACAGTAACCAGCAGGTAGCTAGTGGTTAGAGTGTTGGCCAGTAACCAGCAGGTAGCTAGTGGTTAGAGTGTTGGGCCAGTAACCAGCAGGTAGCCTAGTGGTTAGTGTTGGGCCAGTAACCAGCAGGTAGCCTAGTGGTTAGTGTTGGGCCAGTAACCAGCAGGAGGTAGCCTAGTGGTTAGTGTTGGGCCAGTAACCAGCAGGTAGCCTAGTGGTTAGAGTTTGGGACAGTAACCAGCAGGTAGCCTAGTGGTTAGTGTGTTGCCAGTACCAGCAGGTAGTTAGTGGTTAGAGTGTTGGCCAGTAACCAGCAGGTAGCCTAGTGGTTAGAGTGTTGGGCCAGTAACCAGCAGGTAGCCTAGTGGTTAGTGTTGGGCCCAGTAACGCAGCAGGTAGCCTAGTGGTAGAGTGTTGGGCAGTAACCAGCAGGTAGCCTAGTGGTTAGAGTGTTGGGCCAGTAACCAGCAGGTAGCTCCTAGTGGTTAGTGTTGGGCCAGTAACCAGCAGGTAGCCTAGTGGTTAGAGTTTTGGGCCAGTAACCAGCAGGTAGCCTAGTGGTTAAGTGTTGGGCCAGTAAACCAGCAGGTAGCCTAGTGGTTAGAGTGTTGGGCCAGTAACCAGCAGGTAGCTAGTGGTTAGAGTGTTGGGCCAGTAACCAGCAGGTAGTTAGTGGATTAGAGTGTTGGGCCAGTAACCAGCAGGTAGCCTAGTGGTTAGAGTGTTGGGCCAGTAACCAGCAGGTAGACCTAGTGGTTAGTGTTGGGCCAGTAACCAGCAGGTAGCCTAGTGGTTAGTGTTGGGCCAGTAACCAGCAGGTAGCTAGTGGTTTAGATGTGTTGGGCCAGTAACCAGCAGGTAGCTAGTGGTTAGAGTGTTGGGCCAGTAACCAGCAGGTAGCTCTAGTGGTTAGTGTGTTGGGCAGTAACCAGCAGGTAGCTAGTGGTTAGTGGTGTTGGCAGTAACCAGCAGGTAGTCTAGTGGTTAGAGTGTTGGGCCAGTAACCAGCAGGTAGCCTAGTGGTTAGTGTTGGGCCAGTAACCAGCCAGGTAGCCTATGGTTAGAGTGTTGGGCCAGTAACCAGCAGGTAAGCCTAGTGGTTAGAGTGTTGGGCCTGTAACCAGCAGGTAGCCTAGTGGTTAGTGTGTTGGGCCAGTAACCAGCAGGTAGTCTAGTGGTTAGTGTGTTGGGCCAGTAAACCAGCAGGTAGTCTAGTGGTTAGAGTGTTGGGCCAGTACACCAGCAGGTAGCCTAGTGGTTAGTGTTGGGCCAGTAACCAGCAGGTAGCCTAGTGTTAGAGTGTTGGGCCAGTAAACCCAGCAGGTAGACTAGTGGTTAGAGTGTTGGGCCCTGTAACCAGCAGGTAGACTAGTGGTTAGAGTGTTGGGCCAGTAACCGAAAGGTTGCTGGATCGAATCCTTGAGCTGACAAGGTAACAGGTCTGTCGTTCTGCCCCTGAACAAGGCAGTTAATCAATGTTCCCTGGTAGGCCGTCATTGTAAATAAGAATTTGTTTCTTAACTGACTTGCCTAGTTAAATAAAGTTTTAATTTAAAAAAAGTCAAGTTAAGAACAAATTCTTATTTAAATGACGGTCTACCCTGTACAAATCCTCCCAACCGCACGACGCTGGGGTGTAGTGCGCCGCCCTATGGGACTTCTGATCATGGCCGGTTGTGATACAGCCTGGAATCGAACTACTCGGGAGCCAGCAATATTGACTAGATAATTCCAGGCTGTGCAAGTTTTGTCCTTATATAGATTTTCTCGTCCATTCTCATGAAATAACCTTAGTAAGGCAAAAAAATAAGTCTTAATTTATTTAGACTTCATTTTCAACATATTGTTGCAGCCTAACATATAAGATGCACCATTGATTTTTAAAAGTCAAATACAGAAGTCTTGCACACATCCCGATATACCTACCATCTTGGACTTCACATATTTGGCAATGTCAAACATCCCTGATATTCGATAGAATACATCATATCGTACCCAATGCTAATTAGACTGCACACCTTTTATTTCCAATGAAAACTACTGTGGGTGTGTGTGTGACTGTAAAGGTGCGTGATTATCTACATCAGCAATGAGAAATGTATCAAGTGGTTGAGGAATGAATTTGAGGCTGAGAGAAATTATTAATTCAATCCAGACACACCATGGGACCAGAACCMTGAACTGGAATAACCGATTCATTAATTTCAATGCTTCTACTAGTATCTCCAGCATTCTCACCATTGATCTAACAAGAAATTCTAAAATATTGCATGTTTAGGTTTGAATCAGTCTCATATCTCTGGTCAAGTSATTACATGTGTCACATAGCTGGTTGGATGTGTGTGTGTGACCCACCCTGCATGGTGGTTGATGGAGCCAGCCAGGGCATTTCCAGAGCCACAGGGCAGGATGCCTACAGGTGTCTTTATTGCTAGTTCCCAGTCTGGACGCTCCATCAAACCATTGATCACCTGGAGAGAGAAAAGCAGAGCAGAGTCAGACACACACACACACCCCCACACACATATACAACCCCCCCCACACACACACCCTCACACCTCGTGCAGCAGGCCATCTCCAGAGACGATGATGATGCCGTCCCACTGTGGCAGGGAGATCTCTTTGATCAACTCTCTGGCATGGTTCTGTCGCTCTGAGAAGAAAAGGAGACGTGTTGTTAGGAGGTTGTACCTGTGTGTGTGAGCGGTGAGGAGTTAGTGGCAATCAAGGAGGGAAGGCGAGTCTA
>NW_019943517.1:74762-118962 GCF_002910315.2 Salvelinus sp. IW2-2015
TGATACGCGGTTAACGGCTGAAGTTGGCAGAGCTGATGTTACGGTGTGTGTTACCTGTCTGTATCAGGTTGTAGAGCTGATGTTACGGTGTGTGTTACCTGTCTGTATCAGGTTGCAGAGCTGATGTTATGGTGTGTGTTTACCTGTTGTATCAGGTTGTAGAGCTGATGTTACGGTGTGTGTTACCTGTCTGGTATCAGGTTGTGAGCGGGGATGTTACGGTGTGTGTTACCTGTCTGTATCAGGTTGCAGAGCTGATGTTACGGTGTGTGTTACCTGTCTGTATCAGGTTGTAGAGCTGATGTTACGGTGTGTGTTACCTGTCTGTATCAGGTTTGTAGCTGATGTTACGGTGTGTGTTACCTGTCTGTATCAGGTTGTAGCTGATGTTACGGTGTGTGTTACCTGTCTGTATCAGGTTGTAGAGCTGATGTTACAGTGTGTGTTACCTGTCTGTATCAGGTTGCAGAGCTGATGTTATGGTGCTGTGTTACCTGTCTGTATCAGGTTGTAGCTGATGTTACGGTGTGTTTACCTGTCTGTATCAGGTTGTAGCTGATGTTACGGTGTGTGTTACCTGTCTGTATCAGGTTGTGAGAGCTGATGTTATGGTGTGTGTTACCTGTCTGTATCAGGTTGTAGAGCTGATGTTCACGTGTGTGTGTTACCTGTCTGTATCAGGTTGCAGGACTGATGTTACGGTGTGTGTTACCTGTCTGTATCAGGTTGCAGAGCTGATGTTATGGTGTGTGGTTACCTGTCTGTATCAGGTTGCAGAGCTGATGTTATGGTGTGTGTTACCTGTCTGTATCAGGTTGTAGCTGATGTTACCGGTGTGGTTACCTGTCTGTATCAGGTTGCAGAGCTGATGTTATGGTGTGTGTTACCTGTCTGTATCAGGTTGTAGAGCTGATGTTATTGGTGTGTGTTACCTGTCTGTATCAGGTTGTAGAGCTGATGTTACGGTGTGTGTTACCTGTCTGTATCAGGTTGCAGAGCTGATGTTACGGTGTGTGTTACCTGTCTGTATCAGGTTGTAGAGCTGATGTTATGGTGTGTGTTACCTGTCTGTATCAGGTTGTAGAGCTGATGTTACGGTGTGTGTTACCTGTCTGTATCAGGTTGCAGAGCTGATGTTATGGTGTGTGTTACCTGTCTGTATCAGGTTGCAGCTGGTGTTACGGTGTGTGTTACCTGTCTGTATCAGGTTGCAGAGCTGATGGTACGGTGTGTGTTACCTGTCTGTATCAGGTTGTAGAGCTGATGTTATGTGTGTGTTACCTGTCTGTATCAGGTTGCAGCTGATGTTTCGGTGTGTGTTACCTGTCTGTATCAGGTTTGCAGAGCTGATGTTACGGTTGGTGTTACCTGTCTGTATCAGGTTGTAGAGCTGATGTTACGGTGTGTGTTACCTGTCTGTATCAGGTTGTTAGAGCTGATGTTACGGTGTGTGTGTACCTGTCTGTATCAGGTTGTAGAGCTGATGGTTACGGTGTGTGTTACCTGTCTGTATCAGGTTGCAGGGCTGATGTATTATGGTGTGTGTTACCTGTCTGTATCAGGTTGTAGAGCTGACTGTTACGGGTGTGTTACATGGCTGTATTCAGGGTGTAGCTGGACATTACAGTGCTTGCGTTACCGTGTCTGTATCAGGTTGTAGCTGATGTTAGCCTCTCTGATTCATGGGCAGGATGTGTGGTCTGGACACCACTGCATTTAGCCTGGGCCTCATCCCCACTGAAGGGGTTCACCAAATAGCAGCAGCCCTTCGGGGACGGGGCAGTAGACATTTGCCAATTTTCTGAGGGAAAGCAGCCAATCATAAGAAAACAAATTTTAATTGATTGTTCTATTCAAAAATACAAGGCTTCATCTTCACAGTGTACAAGAGAACAAACAACGTAACGTGATACCGAATCTCTCTTCTTTTTTTTGGTGAGGGGTGGGAGTTAGTGGGAAGGGAGGGAGGCTGTCTTGGTGAGGGGTGGGAGTTAGTTGAAAGGGAGGGAGGCTGTCTTGGTGAGGGGTGGGAGTTAGTTGGAAGGGAGGGAGGCTGTCTTGGTGAGGGGTGGGAGTTAGTTGGAAGGGAGGGATGCTGTGTTGGTTAGACGCTGAATGATACAGACCGTGTGCGCAGGACAGATAAGATAAGAGCAGAGACAGAGAAAGTAGAGGAAATAAGTGTTAAAGGGATAACCTAGCCCACACACACACACACACACACACACACACACACACACAGCCAAGAAAGATTAAATAACATGTTTGTTCACATACATGAATGAACCCTTAAACAATACTTTAGACTTTTAATAGTAAGGGGTCCTGACTGAACATAGCATGCTGTATGTATGTATGAACAGTACAGTACAATAGCATTGGCCTATATCCATTCATTCCTTATCACATGGCCATTATACAGTAGCCTATATCTAGCATGGTCAGAAATGAACTGAACTGGCCTGTATCTGTTAGAACATGCATGGTATTCATACAGTAGCCTAGGCCTATATTCACTTGTATCCTCTGGCCTCCTCCATCAAAAGGACCTCAGGTCACCCCGTATAACTCCAATTAATAATAATTAACGTAAACGCTCTCATTTATGGAAACAAACTTTATGGAGTGAATGGTGCTCATTAAGTTAATGAAGGCACAGTTAGTCTGTACACAGGATAGGAAGTAGTCGACGCCTAACGCCATAACAAGTGCTGATTTGGCTTCATTCTCTCTCACGGTGACACTGTGCCTGTCTTTATGATGGGCATTAGGGGACATCAGACTGATTCCAACAACTGGGATGTTACAATAACCTCTGAACCTACACATATTGTGCCTGGACTGTAACATAGCATACAAACAGACAAGATAACTGATTGTAGCTGTGTTAGTGGAACACACACTCACCCGTGTCAGCAGTGATGGCGACTCCCCTGAGCAGACATTGTATAGCAGTGGACCACCTCTCAGCCTCCACCCTGGCCTCAGCCAGGTACGCCCTCACCTGCCTCCTCCTGGACACACCCTTCCTCCGCCTCCCCGGGGGATACCAGTATAGAACCAGCAAGGGGGGAGCAGGGGCACGGGGACAGCTGCACCCTGCCAGCTCTGACAGGGGTAGTATTAGACGTGCCTCTTTACCAGGGCGGGGGGCCAGGCGCTGGACGTGGATGTGGGAGGGGGTGAGGGTCAAGGCGTAGCTGGAGGCAGGAGAGGGGTTGGGGGAGGGAGAAGGGGACGACAGACCCCCAGGACCTCCAGGACTGTTGGGGCTGTTGTTGCAGCTGCTGCCCGTTCCCCAGCCCCCGAACTGGCAGTGGAGGAGCGCCTCAGCTGGGGATGGGAGGGGGGGCTCTGGGGAACGCATCCTTAGTGTGGGGGGCTTGACGGGAGAGGACTTCCAACCCTCAGGTTTAGGGTAGGTACGGTCTGTTTCCTGACAGGTGGACGGTGTGTGATTGTTTCATGCAGTTGGCAGTTTGTTGGATGGAATAAGTCTGTTTAAATTCAGGTAGTGATACACATGTCAGTTCATTTGGCCACTGATGGCCACCTTAAAAAGGAGAATCAAATGGAAGCACCTCTCCTTAGGATCTGCTAGGAAGACGAAAATATAGCTATAGACCTGTCAGTCTGTCTTAAAAACTAAAAACACAAGTTATTTATCCCTGAAACCTCCTTAAAATCTTTCTTCCACTTCAGTGATTGAATTTCAAAGGCAACGCCACAAAAGCACCTCTGAGTTTGACGTGTGAAATCCATCTGCACTCAAAGGAGTATTGTACGATCCAAGAAAAATAACTCCCACTGGCCTTCAGATGGAGATTATTCTCTTTAGTGTGTCAATCCAACAGAGGAACATAAAAACAATGAAAAACACCAGCCTTCACAACGCAAATGCCGAAGACAAGGATTGATCTTAGATCTGTCAATTCCAGATTATGTCTGCCTTGTCCTTAAATGCTATCAGATTCTAGATTTGTCCATTTCGGAATGATCGACAGACAAGGCTTGTAAACAAAAACGATATACTTTTCCAGTTTAAAATTAAAACAGAATATATATACCCCTAAAGATGAAAAAATATATATAACTCAAAGATATGCTTAAAATACAGTTTAAAATATCTTAGTGATGATATTTATCAATAAAGTGCAGCTTAGAAAAGACGGCTACATGTCAAACAAGTTTAAATAACATAAAATCAAACAAATCTTAAAACTATGAATCAGACAAAAATGAACACACCTTGGTCTTGCAAGGAGGCTATAGCAATTTAATTAGCACTAGATTGCAGTGGAATATTGCGTGTTAAGTGCTGACGTCAAACGTCCCGGTCTTCCACAGAAATGAGAGATATGTGGAGGCAGTAGTGTCAAGGTAGAATTTAAATACTCTTCAAGAGACAAGCAGGCTTTACAGTAATGAGATAGCTACGCGATCAATGTCCAATTCTAAGTGTCATCCGAATGAAAAATGCCACGTAATCATAGTTGTTTTCCATCAAAGCGAGATGGAAAACCAAACAGAAAAAACTCAAATTTTACTAGATTGTGCCGGGGGGGGGGGGGGGGGTTCCTTGAGTTCAAGGGTCCATGTTCATGTTCCTTCACATAGATATGTATACCTAGAGAGAAACACTGGTATTAGTACTCTATTAGCTTCCAATGTGTTCCAGCAGAAAATACTCAGGCAATGTATTCAAGTTTTGAAGAAGCATAAAGGAAGGGACTAGTATCAATTTTATTTTACCTTTATTTAACTAGGCAAGTCAGTTAAGAACAAATTCTTATTTTCAATGACGGCCTAGGAACAGTGGGTTAACTGCCTTGTTCAGGGGAAGAACGACAGATTTTTACCTTGTCAGCTTGGGGATTGGATCTTGCTCGGTTACAAGTCCAACACTCTAACCACTAGGCCACCTGCCGCCCTCCAATAAATATGTCCCTTTAAAACTAGTACTACTAGTTTGATGGTTGTAGCCATCAATTGTCCCATTATCAATCACCCATATTAGCAAACTTATTTCATTTCAAACTACACATTTCTCTAGTATAGGCTAGTACTTATCGTAATGAACAAAATCAGTCAAATGCCTGCGATAAGTGATTGGTGTCAATCATTTTTTATAATTAACCCTAACCCTGAAATTTCCATCCCTAACTATAACATTTTCCGCCAAGATAGAACTGCCAAAGGGGGCGGTGTTGCAATCTACTGCAGAGATAGCTTGCAGAGTTCTGTCTTACTATCCAGGTCTGTACCAAAACAATTCGAGCTTCTACTTCTAAAAATTCAGCTTTCCAGAAGCAAGTCTCTCACCGTTGCCGCTTGCTATAGGCCACCCTCTGCCCCCAGCTGTGCCCTGGACACCATATGTTAATTGATTGCCCCCCATTTATCTTCTGAGCTCGTGCTRCTAGGTGACCTAAACTGGGACATGCTTAACACCCCGGCCATCCTACAATCTAAGCTTGATGCCCTCAATCTYACACAAATTATCAATGAACCTACCAGGTACAACCCCAAATGCGTAAACACGGGCACCCTCATAGATATCATCCTAACTAACTCGCCCTCCAAATACACCTCCGCTGTTTTCAAACAAGATCTCAGCGATCACTGCCTCATTGCCTGCATCCGCAATGGGTCTGCGGTCAAATGACCACCACTCATCACTGTCAAACGCTCCCTAAAACACTTCAGCGAACAGGCCTTTCTAATCGACCTGGCCGGGGTATCCTGGAATGACATTGACCTCATCCCGTAGGTAGAGGATGCCTGGTTATCCTTTAAAAGTACCTTCCTCACCATCTTAAATAAGCATGCTCCATTCAAAAAAGTTTAGAACTAGGAATAGATATAGCCCTTCGTTCACTCCAGACCTGTATGCCCTTGACCAGCACAAAAACATCCTGTGGCGTTCTGCATTAGCATCGAATAGCCCCTGTGATATGCAACTTTTCAGGGAAGTTAGGAACCAATATACACAGGCAGTTAAGAAAGCTAAGGCTAGCTTTTTCAAACAGAAATTTGCATCCTGTAGTACAAACTCAAAAAAGTTCTGGGACACTGTAAAGTCCATGGAGAATAAGAGCACCTCCTCCCAGCTGCCCATTGCACTGAGGCTAGGAAACACTGTCACTACCGATAAATCAACAATAATTGAGAATTTCTATAAGCGTTTTTCTACGGCTGGCCATGCTTTCCACCTGGCTACCCCTACCCCGGTCAACAGCCCTGCGCTCCCCACAGCAACTCGCCCAAACCTCCCCCACCCAAATCCAGATAGCTGATGTTCTGAAACAGCTGCAAAATCTGGACCCCTTCAAATCAGCCGGGCTAGACAATCTGAACCCTCTCTTTCTAAAATCATCTGCCAAATTTATTGCAACCCCTATTACTAGCCTGTTCAACCTCTCGTATCGTCTGAGATTCCCATAGATTGGAAAGCTGCCGTGGTCATCCCCCTCTTCAAATGGGGAGACACTCTATACCCAAACTGCTACAGATGTATATCTATTCTACCCTGCCTTTCTAAGGTCTTTGAAAGCCAAGTTAACAAACAGATTACCGAACATTTCGAATCTCACCGTACCTTCTCCGCTATGCAATCTGGTTTCAGAGCTGGTCATGGGTGCCTCAGCCATGCTCAAGGTCCTAGACGATATCATAACCGCCATCGATAAGAGACATTACTGTGCAGCCGTATTCATCGACCTGGCTAAGGCTTTCGACTCTGTCAATCACAACATTCTTATTGGCAGACTCAACAGCCTTGGTTTCTCAAATGATTGCCTCGCTTGGTTCACCAACTACTTCTCCGATAGAGTTCAGTGTGTCAAATCGGAGGGCCTGTTGTCCGGACCTCTGGCAGTCTCTATGGGGGTGCCACAGGGTTCAATTCTCGGGCCAACTCTCTTCTGCTGAGAGGTATACACCATTCTGTATACCTCTGGCCCTTCGTTGGACACTGTGTTAACTAACCTCCAGATGAGCTTCAATGCCATACAACTCTCCTTCCGTGGCCTCCAACTGCTCTTAAATGCAAGTAAAACTAAATGCATGCTCTTCAACCGATCGCTGCCCGCACCTGCCCACCCGTCCAGCATCACTACTCTGGACGGTTCTGACTTAGGATATGTGGACAACTACCTACGTGTCTGGTTAGACTGTAAACTCTCCTTCCAGACTCACAGTAAACATCCAAAATTAAATCTAGAATCGGCTTCCTATTTCGCAACAAAGCATCCTTCACTCATGCCGCCAAACATACCCTCGTAAAACTGACCATCCTACCGATCCTCGACTTCGGCGATGTCATTTACAAAATAGCCTCCAACACTCTACTCAACAAATTGGATACAGTCTATCACAGTGCCATCCGTTTTGTCACCAAAGCCCCATATACTACCCACCACTGCAACCTGTACGCTCTCGTTGGCTGGCCCTCGCTTCATACTCGTCGCCAAACCCACTGGCTCCAGGTCATCTACAAGTCTCTGCTAGGGAAAGCCCCGCCTTATCTCAGCTCACTGGTCACCATAGCAGCACCCGTAGCACGCGCTCCAACAGGTATATCTCACTGGTCACCCCCAAAGCCAATTCTTCCTTTGGCCGCCTCTCCTTCCAGGTCTCTGCTGCCAATGACTGGAACAAACTGCAAAAATCTCTGAAGCAAGAGACTCTTACCTCCCTCACTAGCTTTAAGCACCAGCTGACAGAGCAGCTCACAAATCACTGCACCTGTACATAGCTCATCTGTAAATAGCCCATCCAATCCACCTCATCCCCATACTGTATTTATCTTGCTCCTTTGCACCCCAGTATCTCAACTTGCACATTCATCTTCTGTACATCCTACCATTCCAGTGTTTAATTGCTATATTGTAATTCATTTGCCACCATAGCCTATTTATTGCCTTACCTCTCTTATCCTACCTCATTTGCACATGGTGTATATATATTTTTCTACTGTATTATTGATTGTATGTTTATTCCATGTGTAGCTCTGTGTTGTTGTATGTGTCGAACTGCTTTGCTTTATCTTGGCCAGGTCGCAATTGCAAATTAGAACTAGTTCTCAACTAGCCTGCCTGGTTAAATAAAGGTGAATTAAAAAAATTCAGTGTATCGTCCCAGCTCTAGTATCAATGGCACTCTACCCAAAAGTTCCTTCATGTTTCGTTGACAAAAACATGTGCAGTAGCACCTTGTAAGGCAGTCATTATGAAAACAATAGAACTGTAGAAAACGAGGAAATGACTTTCAAATAAAATGTTCCAACAATCCAGCCGAGTGACTGAGACAGGCTCCCTCACCATGTCCTCTCTCCACATGTCCTGCTTCTAAGTTTAGAGTGATGTGTATGCTTGTTTCACAGTCCGATACAGTTTTACATTGTTCCAAAAGGTGAGTGACTCTTTGGCCAGTTGCAGAAGTGAAAGCAGGGCAGCAAACTCGTGACAGATTGTAGTTCAAACTGGATTAGGCAATCTGTGTGCATGCATTATCCCCATGTCCAGTATTCCTTGAAGTCATGCCATGATGGCTAAACCACACTGATTTAGAATCACACGTTCCTGAAATCTGTGCTCACTGATGCGACAACCTAATTTGGGTAAATGAACTGGTCTATTACCACATATGCCTAATGAAATTAACCGAGTTTGGTGGACACATTGACAGATGGCGTTTGTCCAGACAGTCTTGAGTCTACCTACTTACTCTCTTTCACAATTTGTAACCAGTGGAAGTATGATTCATAGACGGATTCTTGCCCAGGACTGGCTTCGGCAGGCATAACTTGTAGCGACCTTCAAATATAGTTTACTCAGTCATCACCAATTGCTTCTTTACATTTTTACTAGTGAAATACTATGGACTGAAAACACAATGTGCTGGTTAACATGTAACCTGGAAAACCTTAATTCAAAGGAAAGTGTCTATCATTCAGATTCAGCTGTCATAGACGATATAACATAACGGACCCATAAGAGGCTTCCCTTTAAGTACCAACTGTTATGTTCAGTCGATAACCTTTATCTAAGGTGCTGACACAATCAATACTTGGCAGATATGCAGCCTCTGATTAAAGAAAAATACTTGGTGCATTTGCTCGTGCGGGTACCTTGGTGCAATACTTGGTGCATTTGCAGGGTGGCGGGTATCGCAGCTCTAATTTTGTTTTACTATGACGGTGCTCTCAACATTTAAGATTCATTTGGCAGTCTTGCACACAACATTATTTAGAAATGTGTGATCCTTTCTCAGGTGGCTAGCTAGTAGGATAGAGCTACTGACAAATAACGTTGTCTTAGAATGAAGCCATCGAGCTACTAGTATCGTAGCGATCTAACGTTAGCAAATGACAAGCGTTAACTAGTTAGCTAGTTAACGTTAGTTAGGAATATTAATCATTGCTCAGCAGTCTACTCCATGTAACTCTTACAAGCTAGTTAGCTACTTCTCAGGTTTCAAATTGTTATAGTTAGCCATGTTGATTGTGTTGACTGGTAGCTACAGTAGCCATCGCCAGGGAATACAGTATACAAGCACAAAGCAGTTACCGTTCGATTGGGGTTAGCAGCAAGCTAGACTACTTAAGATGTCCCAACTTGTTACAGTAGTGGATAGCATGCTAGCTAACAATGCTGTTGAAAATCATGTATTGGCTAGCTATAACGTTATAAACGCAACTGGTTGTTTATCCTGGATAAAAACTCGGTCTAGCCACCATATCTAACGTTAGTAGCGAGGCGCTAGCCGGATAGCCATCATTTTGTCGTTAGCTTGCTAAACAATGTCATTTCACTAACGTCAGCTAGCAAAAATATGCTGGCTAGCTAGGAGGTAACGTAGCTACTTAATAGGTAAAATAATAACCGTGGGAATATTAACTGTATAGACTGAAAGACTCAAATTACCTCATTCTACCTCCCCGGCTTGCTTGCTCCGTAGGAAGGCTATGTGGTTATCCTCCAGGAAGCGTGTATGAAACACTGGAGGGCTGGATGGTTTGAGCGGCGGGGAGGAAGTCCAATCCTGATAAGTAAAGACATTCGGGACCTACAGACGTTCTCCAATAGTTAACCGCGCCAGTGCACCGCATTGTGTAGGCCACAGATAATGTCATGATCGACAGAAAGTTACTGAAGACAAGACTGGACTCAAGCAGTCTAGGCTAGACTGTCCATGCTTCCAATGCACTCATCACCTGTCTAAAAAAAAATATTACACAAGGCATTGAAAAACAATTGTATTAATAGTACTAAATGTTATAAAACTGGGCCTAGGAGTGAATAGTATGTCTCTTATACACATCTAGATGTGTATAAGAGACAGGTCTAGTCAATACTGTCCATATTCCAATGCACTCATCACCTGTCTAAATAAAAATATTACACAAGGCATTGAAAAACAATTGTATTAATAGTACTAAATGTTATAAAACTGGGCCTAGGAGTGAATAGTAATAGTAGCTTGATTCAAATTGTCCATCAGGTTTGCACAAGAAAATGTGTAGAGTGAAGTACTATGCAAGCGCAACAAAGCTCTGAAAAAAATAAATGGACAGAGACATCGATTCAATCACTATCTTTATTTGTATCAGATTCCGGGGAAAACAAAAGAGACTTTAGGCCTTGTATCCACGGCTGGATCTGCGCCCACGAGCACGCTCAAACTTCCTGCCCTTGGAGCGAATGTAGGGCCTGAGGGAGAGAAGAGATATGCCATTAATTCAGTGTTTATAAGTGTTTCAAACAACTTCCTAGATTGTGCAAATCTGCCAGATTTGCATTAATGTTGATTATGTGCATTGTCCACCAACTCAATGTAAACCAAACCAATAGTCTGGGGACAAAACTAGCAAAATACAGCTAGGCCTAATGCATAAAAAAAATTATGCATTTTTCCTTCTCCGTTCCTTGAAGTAATCACTGATATGATATAACTGGGTTCGAGAAAATGAATCTAGTGGAACCCAGGCGTATACATATTTTATATTTCGTAAATAAGCAGTCCATCAAATTTCTCTACACCAATAAATGTTTTGTTTGGATCAGAATGATCCGGATTCTGGAATCCTCCGTTTTGCAAAGATATGGACATTTTTGAAAAATAAATAGAAAATAAAATCAGATGGATCATTCTGCTCAAGACTGAATCCAGATGTTCAGTGCTTTGAACAGGCCTACCTACACCTCGCCATCTACTGGACAGGTTATGGCACTACCACTAAACTGTCATAGGGAACCCGAGAGGAGTAAACTAATGTATATAGTGGTATTTGTATTTATATAAGGTTTGTGCTATTTGTATTTATATCGTAAGATTTTCACTGTATCCTGCAATTACACCTGCAACCCCTGTAGGTGACGATTAAACACGGAATCAAAAAGGTACATGCATTTACTTGCAGGGACGCAAACTGGTGTAGGCCCAAAAACGTGACAACATTTATGTAAAGTCGCACGCGTGACTGAGCTCCTTTTCCCTTTACGGCAGTCTCTCTGTCTACGTGACCGCAAAGCCTAGCCAGACTGGCCTGTGCTCTTGTTCTTACAAGCGAAATGAAAAGATTAATTAATCCAACATAATAGAAGGACCATCACTGTCTGCACACCGCATCTCACCATCACGGCTAAGTACACCCCCCCTCCAATTTAGGCTAAGATCTACATGAATCACGTGGATGACCTATTTTGAAATCATCCCTGTATTTGACACTTCTCAATACAAACAAATTGCAACATTCAGTACCTATACTGCATTCAAATTAATTCAGATGTAAGAGTATTTTAAACCTCCTCACCTTAGTTATATTGACATATCTTGGTTGTAGTGCCTTTCACCCTGTCTCTTATACACATCTAGATGTGTATAAGAGACAGATCCAGTACCTATACTGCATTCAAATTAATTCAGATGTAAGAGTATTTTAAACCTCCTCACCTTAGTTATATTGACATATCTTGGTTGCAGTGCCTTTCACCTTTATAAACCCACCCTGAATGCACCCTTCTAGTGGGATCAGGATTATCGCCAACTAAAACAACCCTAATCACTAACTTTGAGTTTTGAAAAACGCACAAACAAATTATCCTGATTAAAGGTCAGATTGGATTACAAAATCCAAATCCCTATACAGAGGATCCAAATCTCATTTACCAGTTTTGAAATACTAAATTCTAACAATTAATTAAATCCGAGTGCCGTTTTTTTTAACACTGGGCTCAGGGGCTAATTCAGTGAGGTGCAATATATAGATTAGAACATTTCAGACAAACGGACAATTGTTTCTACATGACAAGAGAAACATGTTTGTCCTTCTCTACACAATGCACATCTAGTATCCTCATTCTAAAGTAGGGCCCTCCACAACAAGCCCCACAATGCACATCTAGTATCCTCATTCTAAAGTAGGGCCCTCCACAACAAGCCCCTGTACTAACAAAACATCTTATCCAAGTTCTCAATATTCAGAAATTGTCCTCCGTTTAAAAACATTGGTGATTTTCAGTGAAAACCAAACTGGAACGAACATGTCAAACAATTTGGAAAACATTCTCTAAGTTGATAGATATTGAATGAAACCCTAGGAGAGCAGCAATCTCAAGAAAGGGGTACAATACTCACTTGGTGTGGCTGTGGGGGGTTCCACAGGCTTTTCCAAAATGCCTGTATACCTCTCTGCCCTTACGGGGTCCTGAAAGAAGGAAAACAAGTGAGTTTCAGACCAGAGTAACAGGGTTGTCACTACTCAATAGCCACAAAGCCAAAATTGCCTATGATGTAAAAAAAGAATGAACACAAAATTTGCCTTTTGGCCTTAATTTAGGCAGATTTAGGTTAGCAGTATGGTTAAGGTTAGGTTTAAGAGAAGTTGTAGAAATAGGCAGGGTTTAGCCATAATCAGACTGTGGCGGTGATAACAGTAACAGGACTGTAGAGCAAAGGTATTCCCAGCATAACAGAATATTCCCAGAATAACTTTAAACTTGAACATTGTTCAAACTAGCAGTGTTCTTACCTGACAGCAGCACTGTGCCCTGTCCTTTGGGGGCAGCCAGAGCCAGCTGGTCAAAGGTCATGACCTGACCCCCGGCCTTCAGGATCCTGCGGCGAGCGCCGTCAGTCACCTTCAGAGCGCACACCTGAGGGAAGGGAGAACAGAACACGTTTAGCAAATCATGTTAACACTTAATTCATGTTCAGTGAAGTAGTCTAACCCTAGCCCGGAAGAGCTACCTAGTTACAGGGTGGGAAGGCTTTTATTGTAGCCCAACACCAGATTAAAATAGTCAGGGGTGTATCTACTCCACCGATTGTTGCAAAACATTTCTTAAACTGGAAGCAAAGGGAATGGGGAGGGACCTACCTGAATTTGTCCAATAGAAACGCTAGTTTTGTTTCCATTTGGCTCTTAAACAGTTTCCGCAATAAATACACCCCAGGTTAAACCAAGTGTTACTGCTGGAGCAAAAGCCTGACCCAAACAGGCATCCAGTAAGTTAAAACAACCTTTACCTTGAGCTTGGGGATATCCTGAATTCTGACATCATCAGTGACGGTTCCCACGACAACTGCGGTTCTGTTCTCACGACCAGGCAGTTTCATTTTACGGATCTGAAAAGGACGGCAAATAGTTCAGAAGAGGGACAACCGCCACACAGTAAAGATAAATACTAAGATGCTTTCACTTTGCTGTGTATTCATATCAATAAATCTGGAAGGACATTGTCCCGGTTTCCCGATAGCAAAGGAACTTGGGCTAACGAGGGTTAATTGATGCATCGTTCCTACAAACTGGCAAATATGTAACACCAGTATCCCAAAAACACCACTCGGAGAGAACGTTCGCAAGTGCATGGTTGGAGCTGCCTCGATACTGATCGGAACGAAAGAAAGGCAGCTCTCAGATCAACTTTCTCCATTCAAATCATACTGACGACAGATCAGACCCTAGAGGGAAGTTTTGTCTAATGCTGACCCAATAATAATGCACCAAATAAGATTTGTCATCATTGCACACGTTACACATGAAATATTGAGGCAAAAGCCAAACTATAAAAATATAACTAACTGATCAAATCAATTTAGATGACTGAAATAGGCATATGTTTTATATGTAGCCTGTGTTTTATCCTATCCTGTGTGACCTGGCTGGACTCAAGCCTGGGGGGGAGGGGGGTGTACAGTTCAAACACATACAGATTATTAATATATTAGGCAAGGCTCTTTGATTTACATATATTCTTATAATGTCCCAGAGACCCGCTAGAGTCTAGACCGTTGTCATAGTCCTGGAGGGCCGATGACACTCTTTCCATAGTCAACAAATCCATGACTTCCATGCTGGAGCACTGTGGATTACACTCTCTCCAATTTAGAAGAAGTGTTGATTTAACTGATAGGAAGGCCAGTACAGTGATGTTGCGTGGTTCTAGGTTAGATATTGTCCACCCTACTTCCTAGCAGTCACACTACAGGACAGACAACATATCTACCTCAGTCCACAATCTCTTGACATCTGGACATTTCCATAAAATATGCATTTGTGTACCAACCTCACCGCAGCCATGCCAACACAATTCTGAAAGGCTTTGATCCATTTTTTTCAACCTGTGAGGTGTAATATAAGCCTATGTAAGACCATTTGAATAATTTTATACCTTACACGGACCCGATGGCGCACACGATGGTGCGTGCATACATTTATTTTGTCCCCCTACACCAAACGCGATCACGACACGCAGGTTAAAATAGCAAAACAAACTCTGAACCAATGACATTAATTTGGGGACAGGTCGAAAAGCATTAAACATGGATGGCAATTTAGCTAGTTAGCTTGCTAGCTATTTGTCCTATTTAGCTAGTTTGCTGTTGCTAGCTAATTTGTCCTGGGAAATAAACATTGAGTTGTTATTTTACCTGAAATGCACAAGCTCCTCTACTCCGCCAATTAATTCACACATAAAACGGCCAACCGAATCGTTTCTAGTCATCTCTCCTCCTTCCAGGCTTTTTCATCTTTGGACTTATGGTGATTGGCATCTAAACTTTCATAGTATTACCACGACTACCGGCAAAACAGTTCGTCTTTCAATCACCCACGTAGGTATAACCAATTAAGGAGATGGCACACGGGCACCTGCTTCTATAAACCAATGAGGAGATGGGAGAGGCAGGACTTTCAGCGCGATCTGCGTCAGAAATAGAAAGGAGTTCTATTTTAGCCCTTGGGATCGCAGATGCTCTTGGCGCGAGCAGTGTGGGTGCAATAATGGAATAACATGGATTTCTAAATTTATTTTGCAACGCATGTTTAGCGGAGATCGTGTGTATAAAATGACGCAGATGGGCAAAAAAAAGCATCCAAAGGACACTGGGTAAATAACGAGCGGTTTCAAGTCCAATTTTAGTAACGACGGTTTTGGGTCTTAAGATGCATTTAGTCTTAACTTCACCTGAGTAGGGTGCAGCCTTCAGAATTTTGGATGAAAAGCGTGCCCAAATTAAACTGCCTGCTACTTAGGCCCAGAAGCTAGGATTTGCATATAATTAGTAGATTTGGACAGAAAACTCTAAAGTTTCCAAAACTGTTAAAATAATGTCTGTGAGTATAACAGAACTGATATGGCAGGCGAAAACCCGAGGAAAATCCAACCAGGAAGTACTATTATTTTGAAAGGCTGTTTATCCATTGAAAGCCTATCCACCATACAAAGACTTAGGACCCAGTTCACGATATCTATGGCTTCCTCTACATGTGGCCAGTCTTTAGGCATTGTTTCAGGCTTTTACTCTGAAAAATTATTGATGATTTATGACAAAAACAACCTGAGGATTCATTTTAAACATCGTTTGACATGTTTCTACTAACTTTAATTGTACTTTTTGACTTTGTCTTGATGTTGAGAGCGCGCATTGTGCCTTTGGATTTCTGAACTAAACGCACCAACAAACCTGTGGTTTTTGGACATAAAGAGGGAAATTTTCGAAAACGAATATTTATTGTCTAACATGGAGACCTGGAAGTAACACCAGATGAAGATCAAAGGTAAGTGATTAATTTTAATGATATTTCTGACTTTTGTGAGCCCTCTCCTTGGCTGGAAAATGGGTGTATGGTTTTTGTGGCTAGGCGCAGACCTAACATAATCGCATCGTGTGCTTTCGCCGTAAAGCCTTTGAAATCTGACACAGCGGGTGCATTAAGGAGAAGTGTCTTTAAATGTATGTTAATCTCTCTGGGATATGTGGGACACTAGCGTCCCAACATCCAGTGAAAATGCAGCACGCCAAATTCAAATAAATTACTATAAAAAATTTACTTTCATGAAATCACACATTCAATATACCAAATTAAAGCTACTTGTTGTGAATCCAGCCAACGTGTCAGATTTCAAAAATTCTGTACGGCGAAAGCAAACGATGCTATTATCTGAGGATAGCACCACAGCAAACAAACACAGACCATCATATTTCAACCCGCCAACCGCGACACAAAACTCAGAAATAAAGATATAATTCATGCCTTACCTTTGACGAGCTTCTTCTGTTGGCACTCCAATATGTCCCATAAACATCACAATGGTCATTTTGTTCGATTAATTCCGTCGACATATATCCAAAATGTCCATTTATTTGGCACGTTTGATCCAGAAAAACACCGGCTCCAACTCGACATGACTACAAAAGTTACCTGTAAGCTTTGTCCAAACATTTCAAACTTTTTTGGTAATACAACTTTAGGTATTTTTTTACGTAAATAATCAATACAATTAAAGAGGGGATGATCTGTGTTCAATACCGGAGGAAAACAAAGTGTAGCTAGCTTTCAGAGCACGCGCCTCTAACAAAGCGTACACTTCCCTCGAGCCTCATTCTGAACATGGCTACTTCATTTATCAAAGGAAAAACCTCAAACAATTTCTAAAGACTGACATCCAGTGGAAGCGATAGGAACTGCAAGAAGGAATCTGGATTCCCAATGAAAACCCATTGAAAAGAGAGTGAGTAGCAGGCAGTTTAATTTGGGCACGCTTTTCATCCAAAATTCCAAATGCTGCCCCCTGTCCTAGAGAAGTTAAACACTTGTATCTTAGATCAATGTTTATAATGAGTATTTCTGTGATTTGATGTGGCTCTCTGCAATTTCACCGGATGTTTGTTTGAGACATGCATTTCTGAACATAACACGCCAATGTAAACAGATTTTTGGACATAAATATGAACTTTATCGAACAAAACATACATGTATTGTGTAACATGAAGTCCTATGAGTGCCATCTGATGAAGATCAAAGGTTAATGATTAATTTAAATCGCTATTTCTGACTTTTGTGTGCCCTCTCCTTGGCTGGAAAATGGCTGTATGGTTTTCTAACGTCCCACTTGTACCAGAGAGGTTAAGATGCATTTGGGAAACTGGGCCATTACATTTAAGTCATTTAGCAGACGCTGTTATTCAGAGACACTTAGAGAAATAAGTGCATGACAGACTTTTCATCTAGTGGGCTTGGAACCAGCGACTTTTCGGTTACTGGCCCAATGCTCTTAAACCACTAGGCTACCTGCCACCCCAACTGGGACATGTTCAAGAAGCCACGTAAGAGGTGGAAAGATCTCCAGCTCACTCAAAAGGTACCAAATCATCAGAAGGGAAATTAACCATGACATAGGAGTCAAAGGTCAAAAGAGAATCATAACTAGAATGTTTGAGCAAGGAAGTGTAAAAAAAAAGAAGCATTGTAGCGCAACAGACATAAGCAGGAGTACCAGCTGAAGTTGTCCTCCCACTTGTACTGTTTCCCTCTTAAGTCTTTGAATCTATGAACTTGACTGCCATTCAATTGAGTTGATTGTAGCAATTTGATTCTGTAGCATGTTAAAAACACAGCAAAGTGAGGGATAGGTGTAACTCACCATGCGGGACACTGATATCGGAGGCCTGTGGGTCCTGCTCATGAAGAGCCTCCTGAGGACCACCTTGTTGAAGGGAGCAGTGGAGCGACGGGCCAGGAATCTGTACAGCTGTGGGGACGAGAACATACTTTTTTTTAAAGTAGAAACTATTGACTACTCAATGTAAATGTCCACAAGGGTTACTCTGAGCTATGTGCTGCATAGATTTTTTTTTAATACAATTAACCAAAAAAAGGCTAACATTAAGATGGGAAAATCAACAACTTAGTTGTCGGACTACTTGTTTACACGACAATGCCTTAATGTGAACTTGAATCACAATGTATAAAGGTTGTGACACTTACCTTGACCAGGAGCCTCAGGTAGATATCCTGACTCTTGGGCTCCTTTCGGTGCACCTTACGGTCCTTGTTGTGTCGGATGTCGACTCCCTGTGAATAGAGATGGTGCAGGTAAATACATGAGCTTGCCATGCACTGATCAATTAAAAACCTAATTATTAGTTACAGTGTTAATGACATTTCTGATCACTGTGCCAGGAAAATGTACCTTTGCATACTTCTGAACCCTATGCGTTTTGGCTAGGCCTCAAACGATAGACCACGTCTACTAACGTTACAGTGTAACCCATACCTAAACAGCACCCAAATCATTCATACCCAACTTGAATTTGGCAGCATAGCGTCAAGCATAACGTTGCCGTCTCATACACAGCGGCTAACTAGCGAGCCAGCGAAGTAAGCAGCATAGTTCACCAACACTGGTCAAATGGCACGTTTTCAATTAGGGCCATCTTACCTAGTCAGGTAGCCGATAAATTCTAACTTGGAGAAGCCTCAAAACGAATATACAAAAGTTATCGACATTTCTCGAACAGCAGTACCATTATTTCAATATCTTGTGTCTAAGTTACACGCTGTCTTTCAGGAATTAGTGAGAATACCCGGTAGCAAGCTAACTACTGTGACGCTAACCACCGGTAGTGAAGGACTGAACCGTATCATTAAAACCCCAAATAGTATTGCAATACCATCCGGTTTTCAAACCAAAGACATCAAGGCAATTAGATACATGGAAATGGTTGAGTTGTGCTACTGTAAAAGTGAGGATGGACTCAGATTATCAAGTCKGAGCATTAAAGATGTTTTCAGAAGCTGTACCTACCATCTTGGACTCGGAGTGGAAAGGGAAAAGGAAGAGTCGCTGTCTCGCGATAAACACTTCTCCGCGATTACGGAGGTCACACTTGTTTTCGTTGGCTGTTTTGCTATTACTTCCTGTGTGATCATCACGTCGTCAAAAAGTCATTATATTTATATTTTATATTATTCTATTCGGTAATTAATTTAATCCATTCATCATTTGTGTATAGGCTAGTGTGAAGTGACTTTCTAACCAATAAACACACTATGTGAAAAACAAATTACATTTCAAAATACTTTATATTTTATCATGTGATTTACATACAATTAATAGCCAATTTTCTTAACAAAACAGAAAAGTGAACTCACTTCTCTTCTTGTAATTTGTCAGGCTCTTATTTTTTTAACTTTATAAAATATTAAAATAAGTATGTTTTGTGTCAGAATTCATAGCTCCAGCTTTGAGAGAAAAAATATATATGCATTTCTCATATATACAGTACCAGTCAAGTTTGGACACACCTACTCATTCAAGGGTTTTTCTTTATTTTTTTAATTATTTTCTACATTGTAGAATAATAGTGAAGACATCACAACTATGAAATAACACATATGGAATCATGTAGTAGCCAACCAGCTTCATGAGGTAGTCACCTGGAATGCATTTAAATGAACAGGTGTGCCTTGTTTTTATTTATTTAACTATGTTAAAAGTTAATTTCTGGAATTTCTGCCCTTCTTAATGCGATTGAGCCAATCAGTTGTGTTGTGACAAGGTAGGGGTGGTATACAGAAGATAGCCCTATTTGGTAAAAGACCAAGTGTTGTAACTTTAATGTGTTACAGAGTTAATGTTTAAGTTAATTCATTGAGCTGTATCTAAAGATATTTCTTTAGAGTTATTTACATATGTAATTGTATTGGTTAGTATTGAATTACGCTTTTGACTGCAAGTTCCAGAATGCCTTGCGACAGGAAGTAGAGAGTGAACGCGCTAGTTAAGTGCAATTAACAGGTGATTTTTTWTGGCTCCTTTGCGCTAGCATCTTACTGGCATTGCTCTGTAGAATCTAAAGTTGTTAAATGTAACGTGGTCAAGTATTATTACTAAAAGAAGCTTTCATATCAAACCCGACGTACCGAGTCATTATTTTGAAGATAGTTATTCTATACCAAGTCCATATTATGACAAGAACAGCTCAAATAAGCAAAGAGATATGACAGTCAATCATTACTTTACGACATGAAGGTCAGTCACTGCGGAAAATTTCAAGAACTTTGAAAGTTTCTTCAAGTGCAGTCGCAAAAACCATAAACTATAATGAAACTGGTTCTCATGAGGACCACCACAGGAAAGGAAGACGCAGAGTTACCTCTGCTGCAGAGGATACGTTCATTAGAGTTACCAGCCTCAGAAATTGCAGCCCAAATAAATGCTTCACAGAGTTCAAGTAACAGACACATCTCAACATCAACTGTTCAGAGGACACTGCGTGAATCAGGCCTTCATGGTCGAATTGCTGCAAAGAAACCACTACTAAAGGAAACCAATAAGAAGAAGAGACTTGTTTAAGCAAGAAACACGAGCACAAGCAAGTCTCGTGGAAATTTGTTCTTTGGTCTGATTTTTGGTTCCAACCGCCGTGTCTTTGTGAGACGCAGAGTAGGTGAACGGATGATCTCCGCATGTGTGGTTCCCACCGTGAAATATGGAGGAGGAGGTGGCATGGTGTGGGGGTGCTTTGCTTGTGACACTTTCAGGGATTTATTTAGAATTCAAGGCACACATTACCAGCATGCCTACCACAACATTCTGCAGCGATACGCTATCCCATCTGGTTTGCCCTTAGTGGGACTATCATTTGTTTTTCAACAGGACATTGACCAAAAAAACACACCTCCAGTTATGTAAGGGAGAGAGTGATGGAGTGCTGCATCAGATGACCTGGCCTCCACAATCACCCGACCTCAACCCAATTGAGATGGTTTGGAATGAGATGGACCACAGAGTGAAGAAAAAGCAGCCAACAAGTGCTCAGCATATGTGGGAACTCCTTCAAGCTGGTTGACTGTTGGAAAAGCATTCCAGGTGAAGCTGGTTGAGAGAATGACAAGAGTGTCATCAAGGCAAAGGGTGGCTACTTTGAAGAATCTAAAATTTAAAATCTATTTTGATTTGTCAACACTTTTTTGGTTACTACATGATTCCGTATGTGTTATTTCATAGTTTTGAGGTCTTCACTATTATTCTACAATGTAGAAAATAGTAAAAATAAAGAAAACCTTGAATGAGTAGGTGTGTCCAAACTTTTGACTGGTACTGTATATATATATATATATACAGTTGAAGTCGGAAGTTTACATACACTTAGGTTGGAGTCATTAAAACTCGTTTTTCAACCACTCAACACATTTCTTGTTAACAAACTATAGTTTTGGCAAGTCGGTTAGGACATCTACTTTGGGCATGACACAAGTAATATTTCCAACAATTGTTAACAGATAATTTCACTTATAACTCACTGTATCACAATTCCAGTATCACAATGCACATTTGTGGCCTGCTGGAGGTCATTTTGCAGGGCTCTGGCAGTGCACCTCCTTGCACAAAGGCGGAGGTGGCGGTCCTGCTGCTGGGTTGTTGCCCTCCTACGGCCTCCTCCACGTCTCCTGATGTACTGGCCTGTCTCCTGGTAGCGCCTCCATGCTCTGGACACTACGCTGACAGACACAGCAAACCTTTTTGCCACAGCTCGCATTGATGTGCCATCCTGGATGAACTGCACTACCTGAGCCACTTGTGTGGGTTGTAGACTCCGTCTCATGCTACCACTAGAGTGAGAGCACCGCCAGCATTCAAAAGTGACCAAAACATCAGCCAGGAAGCATAGGAACTGAGAAGTTGTTTGTGGTCACCACCTGCAGAATCACTCCTTTTTTGGGGGTGTCTTGCTAATTGCCTATAATTTCCACCTTTTGTCTATTCCATTTGCACAACAGCATGTGAAATTTATTGTCAATCAGTGTTGCTTCCTAAGTGGACAGTTTGATTTCATAGAAGTGTGATTGACTTGGAGTTACATTGTGTTGTTTAAGTGTTCCCTTTATTTTTTTGAGCAGTGTATATATATTTTGCTTTCATTTAGCAGATGCTCTCATCCAGAGCGACTTACAGGAGCAATTAGGGTTAAGTGCCTTACTCAAGGGCACATCAACAGGTATGTCAGTAGGCTCGGGGATTCGAACCAGCGTCCTTCCAGTTAGTGGCCCAACGCTCTTAACTGCTTGGCTACCTGCCATCATGCAAAGATGAAAAACACATTCTTTAAAATAACTACTTTAATCAAGTTATAAGCGTGCAACACATAAAAGCTATTCAATTAAATAATTGTCACATTTTCTCATCACACAACTCATCCAATAACATCCATATCAGTGAGAGGGGGGTTTGGTTTGTGTATCATCTTTCTGCTGTCTGAAATGGCACAGGAATACTGTCCACACCAGCGTGATGCCACCCACAAACACTGTACGAGCAACTGGGGGAACCAGGGAGAAATTCAATGCCTGAGAGAGAGAGAGAGAGAGAGAGATAATCAGTGTGTGTGTGTGTGTATGCATATAATGTGTTGTTATTGTTTCTACCTGCATTGTTGACCAGTAGACCACTCCAGTCTGTCATACACAACAAGAGAGGGAGACAGAGAGACCATTAATGTGGTTGTGCTGACCTAGACTGTCCTCTCTTCCTTAAGCAACGGATTCATTCTCTGCATCCTTACCTTGTATGAAGTCCAGAATTTCTCCCTCCAGTTTTCCAATGGGTCCTCTTTGTTTTCTAATACACTAAGACCTTAAAAAGAGTAACTCATATTATAGAACAATATTTAAGTCTTACACATTGAAAGTTATATCACACCAACAGATACACACACACACATGCATGCACGTGTAGCACTTGGGGATGTGTGAAACACACCTATGAAGAAGGCACTGATAGTAGCGGGGGCAGCAACCAGTTGATCCAGCACTACCTTCCCCGACACCCTTTTGGCCCCTCCCCCTGGCAACATCCTCTCCAGCCCCTTCAGCCAATGGTAGTTGAAATTGGCATGGAAACAGAACCCAACAAAGGCCACTCGAGCGGTCTGGGACCAGTCAATATCAGCCCATGTTGTGACACTTTTAGTACCAGTGGAAKTATTGGTTCCCTCCATGTTAAGCTTGGCCCCYTCTRAGTCATGGATGGTGAGTGTTCCCTTGTCTGTGTTTAATCCACCACTCTGTTTCCCTCCAAGCATGCTTTGCTGTATGAGGTCCGCGGATGCGAACAGGGTTGTGTATCCGACCACGTTGCTGATGTAGGGGTGGGCCTTAAACAAGGCCCARGCTCGACTCATGGTTACTGGTGAATTCAGGGGAGAAACTAAGTGTTAACATTATGGAATGAGAAAGAAAACATTCCTTATGACTAATGAATTATATTTCACTTACTTATAGGCTATCAGCATCACAAGCTAGACTCACTGATCATTTTATTTTGGATAAAAGTGGACTTTTGATTTCATTACACTATATTGTCTAAGGTCCCACCCAATCCTCAAATCCAGTGGGCTATGATAGATAAATTAAACAAAATAACCTTGTTGTTTTGCCTTGTCAAATTGAGCTCTGACTCCTTGCTTTAGGCAAAGAGAGAGACAACTTACCTTACAACTTRGCTGTCTCGTCCACCGCTTGGAACACAGCAGTGGCAGAGGCACAAGATTCACACTGCTTGCTTCTGGAGGACAGGGAAGGGTGGGGTCAATGGAATTSTCAGCCAATAAGAGGCAGGTTCTCAGAGGTCAGAGAGGTCTGCTTGGCTGGTCAAAGTTCTGTCAGAGGGAGTGTGATAAGGCTTTACCTAGTAGCCTTCTTTTGCAATGAAAGCATGTGAGAAAAGCACAGATRGGGAAAGCAGGAGGGAGAGTGAATGGATACATGGAGGAAAAGAGCTAGAGGGATACAGAGTGTAGTGTTTAGAACATGAATTAGACAGATCTGATGAATAGCAGGAGTTGTCATACTGGTACAATACCACCAATCAACCTAAATACAGTATTACTACAGTGCTACTACCACTATGGTTCTAAGGTAGCCYACTGTACTAGCCTATTAAATGCACGTCCACTACATTTGACTGATGCTCTCAGATCGTGTGTTTATAACTGACTTTGGTGGGAGAATGGTATTACGTTTCTCAACACATTCCCATTCATTGCCACAGCCATGTGTCTGTGGCTACTTGCTGCAAAACTGCCAATAGTGACAACAAAGATCCACACTCCTACTCTTTACTGCTGGAAAAAGGGTTATGAGTGATGTCACTTACCAAAGTAATGGTCCACAGTATAAGTCAGCAAATCTATACCAACAACATGCTGTTTCTCAAAGGCAGAGTAGACCCTGGTCTCATGCATGTGGCTGCACTAAAAATAGATGCCACTCCTGAAACCACACTTCCCTCCTTTGGTTACCCGTGGTAAGTTGAATTTACAATGATAAGCACAGTGTATATATTTAAAGGAATAGTTCACCCCAAACTCCCAATTACATGGAATAAGATGGTGGCAATCATTTCTGCTCCCACTTTGGGATAGAGGCCTATAGATTTTCCTATTTGAAATAGCACACACACACTACCCGTTATTCAGTTATGCTGTGAGGATAGTCTATTCATTCACTGTGCTGCCATAGATATGTAAAATAGAGTGCTAGGACAGACCTCTGCAGAACCTAAAGGGCAATGTGCCATTAGCAACCACCTCAGCTCTGAGCTCAGAAAATGTGATAATGAACAGCTTGTTAAGTACCTCAACTGGTGCGTTTGTGTCTTTCAGTAGTTAACAAGCTGCCTTTAGTGTTCCTCACAATGGAGATGTGCGCCTACGCTTCTACAAGCAGTTGACTTCTCAGATAATTGCCCTCTTTCTTGTCTCTGTCTCTCATCCCTCACTTCCCCAACCACTCTTAATTTGTTGGGCTGTTCTGTCTCAGAGCAGGGGATTGATGTGTGACGTTCAGCATTGACTCATTGAAACACATACACAGACACACAATCAACCACGAAACCCCACCTCTCTCTCCATCTGTACCTCAACCTGTCTTTCTGACACATTATTGGAGCAAGTCTGCAGAGCTGGAGATAGCCACAGCAGTGCCACGGTGAGTTTTCTTTGTATTGTTCTATATTGTAGAATAGTATTTGTTTAATAAGTGGTTTTGATGGTCSAGCTTGTTGGAGCATGATGCTGGCATCCCTAATGTTATGGGTTTGATTCTTGCATGGACCGTTATTCTGTCWGCTAAATGACCATTATTTAATCATTTTAATTACACCTTGGACAGAATCTTCCCTGAAAATAGTCAGCTGGACCAATTATTAGAGGGTTTTGGTTATTGTTTTAAACCAATGTAATATCTGAACAATTATGGGACACCCTAATATGTTACACGAGTGCCCAGCCCACTTGTGTGGGTTTTGTTTCTGTAGGTCCAGTTTAAGACTTAGTGAAGTTGTAGTTTCACAATTGTGGCAACAGATTTCATGTCTCATGCAGGTTGACATTGTTGTTGTTGTTGTTGCATTGCGGTGTTTCACTGAAAATGTGAAACTGAATAATTCTAACTTAGACATTGTGGATAGGCCTTCAAAATTACACTATAAGTTTCCCACATTTCAATGGTTCTGTTACATGTCATATCTGCTGYCACTTCTAGTGGTATATGCTCCCATATGGTTGGAAGCTCACAAGAAATGTCTTTGGACTTCAGAAACTCATATTTTACCTTATCACTGTCTCCTAATGTTGATACTTCTGTTACCCCTCCCACCTCATCCTTCTCTCTCACCACATCCCTGTTTAATACTCCAGACCTGTTACTCCTCTCTTCCCTTCTCCTCCTTCCAGCCATGCGTCCATCCAACTCTGTGACCTTTGAACCCAGGGTCGAGCGAGGTGTTCCCTGGGGTCGCGACCTCTTTACCTTTGTGACATCAGCAGCAGGCCACATGATGCGGACACTCCAGAGACCAAGGAAGAACAGGCCGTCCAAACGTCAAGTCAACCACCGGCGCTTCCTACACAACATGATCCAGAGGTGTGTGTGTACCGTATGTGTTTCTGGTGAGMGTGAGTGCCATTMTAAGATGCCTTAAACTGAAATGTTATACTGCCCCTTCTCTCAAACAGGAAGTTTGCAGAGATAGAGGCAGCCAATCACCAGCTTGTGTCTGTCCTCTTCTCAACGGAGGTWGCGAATAGCGACACACCTTCCCCATCACGACAGCCAATAACCACTGACCAATCTAACAGCACCTCTAAAGAAGGTATTCTCTCTTTAATTATCCAGGTGASTTGATGCATAAATTAAGCAAACTGGGCTCCTATGATGTTTATACTTATMTTCACCTTTTGTCCTTTCTCCTCCCTCTGAATGAACCACCATGTTGACTCAGACTCCCCTCCAGCTCCTGTAAGTGCAGAAGCAGACCTTTYCCTTTGTTCACATGAAACTGAAGCCCTTGCAACAGAACAGAAAGACCCTGGAGCCCAATGGAGGAGACTCAACCCCAAACATCTCCAAATGGACCAGYCCAACAGCAACACTCCAAGTAAAGGAACATACCAAACRACTCATAAACAGTGGGGCAGAACAGAAAATCAAACTGACTTCAGATCATCCATAACATCAGAGAAAACCATTGCCTTAGAACAAGAGGAGGAACACTTTCACACAGAACCCTTCAGTTGTGATGTCACTTCAGAGGAGAGCCTTTATAGCTGGATAGACAGCATTAGAGAGAAATATGAAACACAACTCAGACGCGACTCAAATTCAAATATCATGGCCCCAACTCAAAACCAGAGGGCTCTACCTCTAAACTTGGATACCTCAACTTTCAACCCAACWCCCCTCTCGCCCGGACTATCCCTTCTGTCCCTAGATTCCTGTGACTTTGGGGTCACAACGGTCGCAGACAACTCCGCTTGCTTCCAGTCCCAAAACAATATGGCAGACAGTGACACAGTGGAGAGCCAGAGAATGGACATGTTGAGGCTGTGGGACTCAGAGGTTGAACCACAGAATGATGGGGACCCTTCGGCCCATCTAGAGACCATCTGGGGGTATCCTGGTGATGAGAGGAGCCTAGGTGATAAGCCGCACGTTGATGACATCACGTATCTGAACCAATCCGAAAGTTTCATAGAGAAGTTGATGCTCCACACCAGCAGCAGCAGTGACGGTAGATCTGAGATGGACCGGATTGACTGTGATGGAGGGCAGTATGAATACGGATCTGGATACGGATGTTCTATAGATCCAGTAACAGCCATAAGAGACTTCATTAGTGGCCAGGGCAGCTCACAGTGTATGTTGGAGAGTGCTGTGGGAAGACAAGGTACAGATAGGCACTTCACCTGTTTAAATATTACCCCAAACCAACTGTCCACCTCTGTAGGCTACCATTGTGACTTCCCAGACCCCAACATCCTTCAGAGGTCTTGTGCCCAACAAGATGGTACCTTCTCATTGGTGAATGATGATATGAATCAGAGTTGTATTCTCTATGAGGGAGTGGCCAGATCCTTCCCGGCCCCAGTTCACACCCCTCATCCACATCAGGTTCTGACCCCGCCCCTGGAAGATGATTGGCTGTTCACTGATATCATGGGGGCCCATCAGTGTGAGTAGTGGGTCCCGCTACTGCCCAACTTTACTGCAGTGCCACTAAAAAGGGGGAATGATACTTCACCTTATAAATGATCTATTGTGGTTTGACTGTGTTACTGTATTCACTTCTTTATGTGTGTAATGTTAACTTATTGATAAATGGTGAAACGTAATTAAATAAGTCAGTGTTAGTCTCTCCTTACATTAAATTACAGTAAATGTGTACATGTAAATGAGTGTTCACCAAACCAATTAACAAATTGAAACACACAAAATGTCAAAACCAACAACATATATTAAAGTTCACCCCAGTCAGATATGTTTTATAATTACAGCATCATCAACAAAAAATGGCTAATAAACAACACATTTCCAAAATGTTCAATTTCCACAGAAGCCATAAAAGACAGAAAATCAACAAAATTATAGAATAATTATAACACCTTTGAAAAAGCACCGGTCTCTCTGCAGCGGCACAGACACTTCAGTTCTCTGATCACATTCCAGAGGTCAGCCTTTAACCTTTAACCTCAAACCAACCTTCCTACTACTTCCCCTGAAGACCAAACCTAGATAGTTTAAAATGTAGTGATCTTAATTTTCACAACTTTAAAGTGACAGTTTGCATCCAAATAACATTTAAAACATCTGCTCAGATCTTTGACAAATCAGTTAGATTTACATATAAAATCTGCATCATCTTCAGAGAGATGGGACTGACTGTGAACCAATGCCAGCCACTGATACTGTCGGAGTCTGCCCTCTATTGGTGCATATGTAAAGTGCAGAATTTACAGTAACTTACAAAAAAAGTACATTTTGCCAAATAAATCACATGAAGAGGAAGARAAAAAAGACCAAATACATGTCGTCATTTTTCTGTAATCAAATACTAATAGAACTCATTCTTAATTCAAATATCCCATGTCCTCATTAGGTTGCTAGTTCTAAAGATCTGACTGTTTCTATAGGACTGTCATGAAAATGATCAAAATGGATCTTGGCTTTGCTCTCCACTGTGTCAAGCTTGACATGAGATAATGATGGGGAACTGTAACTTTGCTCTGATAAATGCTCTTTAAACAACCTTTTAGTTGTTCAACCCTGCATGCTTTTCAACGGGAATGTCCTAGTCTTATGTGGAGGGAGATAAATACTCTTCCTTGTGCAAGAGCAGACAACCGTGAGACTATRCGGCCAATGCTATTATCAATGGAATGCACCACCATGCAAATACGTAGTGTTTAACTAGACTGAGCAGCAAAACGTCCCTATGTCAAGGTGTCCTGTGTCTGTAGGAACAGTATGTGGACAGGACATGTATTCCCTGTACAGACTTCTGCTGTGTCAGGCAGAGAGGTTCTGGGGCTGAGAGGAGTTCAAATATAAACAATATACATTAACAAAAAGGCTTTGCACTTGTTAAACTTGAATGAATCGTGAATGTTGTTGGAGATTAAAGGGGGCGGGGCATGTATACTCTAAAAACATATGTTCTAACTGGCTAGAAATCTCCCTGTCTGTCACTTAATGAAAATACAAAATTTTGGAAGATTTGACCCCTTTTGTCTTCCGCAAAAACACTATTATGATATCAGGGGAGGGAAGCCTAGAGCTTTGCTGTTCTAGAATGATCTATACAGAAATTCTGGGTAGAAACAGGGTTTTCTTGGTGCTTCATAGGACAGATCTGAAGACAATGAACTCAATGGAAGTTGCTGGGAAAAGTCCTCCACTTTCGTCTGCTATTCCAGAGGGTAGTTCCATGGATTACAGTGGAAATTCCTCCAACACCAGTCTCCGCCATACTACTCTMCTTGAATCTATTCTATTCTACTATGTATACAATAAGTCCCTTTTCTCATCCATACGCCCAMCATTTGGTTAAACACAAAAGCTTTGTTCCATAAATATATTACACAATGAATGAATTTTAAAAAACAATATTACAATGTACAATATGTCTGTTTGATAAAAACAAGATATGGATGCTTATGATATGTTGAGAATGACTAGCAGTCTCGAAACACCAACATTACRTCCTCAATTTTCACATTTTCCTGTTCTGTGTAAGAGATTCTAGTGTCCTGCTCCACAGGTGAGTTCTGATGTAGTGTTGGTTACTGTCTTAAATGTCTGTCATCTCTCTGTCCAATATATTTCCAGTGCATTCCCTACTAACCAAGACCTACAAACTTCCCTAACATCCTGATACACTGTCAAATAGAACAACCAATACCCCATCCAGGAATTATTCAACAACACAATACATAGACAGGCAGATGTTGTTAACCACAATCTACCTAGTAATTGTGATTCTGTTCTTAACCTCTCTCTATTGCCATGGTTACAGTATGTGTGAGGCCCTGCCTTCCTTTCCATCAGTGCCAGTGATACCATACCAGTATGTCATCTACCAATGATATGTCTGAACAGACTGGAAACAATACAAAAAACAACCAGCGGCAATAAATAATGGAGGATTTTGCTCCTATTCAGACTGATRTAAATTACATAGATTCAACTGCCTGTACTTTATAAGAAGCAATATGTTAAAGACTTAAAGAAACTATCTACCTACTGTATCTATCTACCTATACCTACCTATGCAATCCATTGGCCTATCTACAGTAACTACCTATCTGTCTCAATCCAAAAAGGTCAATGGATGTCTAGATAACCCAGATCAGAGCACAGCACCRGAGACAGACTGCATGGTTTGTTTTGCAATAGTGTTTGATGCAACTGCAATAACATGTTTGGTTGTCATCGCTTCTCATGACAAAAGATAGCAACATTTCATCATCTGTGTGACAATCATAAGATGGATTTAATAAGGTCTAGATGATGCCGGTGTTATTACCCTAGCCAGTTTCACCAGTATGTGTGATGATGCCGGTGTTTATACCCTAGCCAGTTCACCAGTATGTGTGATGATGCCGGTGTTTATACCCTAGCAGTTTCACCAGTATGTGTGATGATGCCGGTGGTTTATACCCTAGCCAGTTTCACCAGTATGTGTGATGATGCCGGTGTTTATACCCTAGCCAGTTTCACCAGTATGTGTGATGATGCCGGTGTTTATACCCTAGCCAGTTTCACCAGTATGTGTGATGATGCCGGTGTTTATACCTAGCCAGTTTCACCGTATGTGTGATGATGCCGGTGTTTATACCCTAGCCAGTTTCACCAGTATGTGTGATGATGCCGGTGTTTATACCCTAGCCAGTTTCACCAGTATGTGTGATGATGGAGTGAAATATCATCAGTCTTTTTCTATAAAAACTTGACGCTGGCTTCATTCTTCGTTGTGCATACAACAGCAAGGTTGATTATCATTTTAAATTTTTTTCTCTCTCACTTAACCCTCTTCCCTGATTGATATTTCCCCCATATATGACCTAATTCAAACTACAAATTAGTAATATATCCTAAAATACTTCACAAACATTCTGTGTTTGTTTTCTAAAATACGTTTTAAAATAATAACTTGGCCTTAAATTGAAATTCAAGTGAGAGAGAGAAAGATGAACAACTCAAGGGAGCTTCTCCCAGGCTTGTTAAAAGACAGAAGAGCATATGAGCTGTCTTTCACACTAGCAGTCAATGAGCGATTGCCTTTTCCAAGACACACACTGACAGAGGGACTACATACATAGAAACATTAATCAGTCCCCTGTGTGTGTGTGTGTGCATGTGTGTGTGTGTTTCTCTAGTCTTGCAAAATGTCTTCCCAAACATGCAGATTGTCATTAACCCTTTGAGGAGTGGAACATTATTCGGAGTGTTTTATTCCAGGATTCTACAGCATTCTAGAACATTTAGCAGCCCTTTGCGATGTCATCAACTAGAACACTAAACACAGGGCAGAATATTGTCAGAGTTCCTCAAAGGGTTAAACATGGCTTTACATTGATAGTGGCCAGTAGCCATCTTATTTCTGCCATTTGAAGTATAATACAGTATMATAATAATAGAACATGGCTATGCTGATATAATTCACTTTCCCTCAGATTTCTGGGAGATGAAGTTTCCCCCAGTGAGATTACAGTCCATATTCTTGCTCACGAATCATCAACAAATCCTCTTCCCCCCTTAAATTGTGTGTGTGTGTGTGAGAGAGAGAGAGAGAGAGAGCGAGAGAGAGAGAGAGAGAGAGAGAGAGAGAGAGAGAGAGAGAGAGAGAGAGAAAGAGTGTGTGTGAGTGTGTGTGTGTGTGTGTGTGTATGCTCTCTGTTCTAGTTTGGACTGCAGAGGAAATAGTTTAAAGAAGTGCAGGATCAGTAAGTCAGTCTATGTGAGGGTGTATTTGTATGTACATATACATGTATGCAGGCCTATGTGTACATATACATGTATGCAGGCCTATGTGTACATATACATGTATGCAGGCCTATGTGTACATATACATGTATGCAGGCCTATGCGTCTGTGTGAGTATGTATCTGTATGTATGCGTGTGTGTGAGTGAGTGTTTGTGTGTGTGTGTGTTACTCAGTGTCGTTGAGGCTGTATGGTGGGGGGGGTCCCAGACTGTTGTTTTCAGAGGGGGGTGAGAAGAGATCAGAGCGACTACAGGAGCAATTCAGGGTAAGTGTCTTGCTCAAGGCACATCAAAACAGCATATATCACTCGTAGTCTCTGGGATTCGCACCACGACGCTTCCAGTATGGCACAACGCTCTTAACGGTCTAGTTCTACCTGCATCATGCAAAAAGATGAAAAACACATTCTTTAAAATAACTAACTTTAATCAAGTTATAAGCGTGAAGGACATAAAAGCTATTCAATGAATAGTTGTCACAAATTTGTCATCACACAGTCATCCAATAACAATCCATATCAGTGGAGAAGGGGGGTTTGGTTTGTGTATCATCTTTCTGCTGTCTGAAAATGGCACAGGAATACTGTCACACCAGTGTGAATGCCACCCACAGGAACATGTAACGAGCAACTGGGGAACCAGGGAGAAATTCAATGCCTGAGAGAGAGAGAGAGAGAGAGAGAGAGAAGAGAGAGAGAAGAGTAATCAGTGTGTGTGTGTGTGTGTTGTGTATGCATATAATGTGTTGTTATTGTTTCACTGCATTGTTGAAACAGTAGACCACTCCAGTCTGTCATACACAACAAAAGAGAGGGAGACAGAAGAGACCATTAATGTGGTTGTGCTGACGAGACTGTCCTCTCTCCTTAAGCAACGGATTCATTCTCTGCATCCTTACCTTGTTATGAAGTCCAGAATTTCTCCCTCCAGTTTTCACATGGTCCTCTTTTGTTTTTCTAATAACACTTAAGACTTAAAAGAGTAACTAATATTATGAACAATGTTTAGAGCCTTATCATCATTGAAGTTATATCAACACAACACACACACGTGTAGCACTTGGATGGTGTGAAACTTACTCCTCAGCCAAACACACACACACACACACACCACACACACGAACACACCACACGACACACACACACACACACACCACAACAACACAGCAACCTATAAGAAGGGCAACTGAATAGTAGCGGGGGCAGCAACAGTTATCCAGCACTACCTTCCCCGAACACCCTTTTGGCCCCTCCCCTGGCAACATCCTCTCAGCCCCTTCCCCCCAAAAAAGCCAATTGGTAGTTGAAATTGGCATGGAAACAGGAACCCAATCCAACAAAGTTACTCGATGCGTCTGGAACCAAGTAATATCAGCCCATGTTGTGACACTTTAGTACCAGTGGAAGTAGTTGGTTCCCCTCCATGTAAGCTTGGCCCTTCTAGTCCATGGATGGTGATGGTTCCCTTGTCCTGTGTTTTAATCCACCACTCTGTTTCCTCCAAGCAGCTTTTGCTGATGAGGTCGCGGATGCGAAACAGGGTTGTGTATCCACACGTTGCTGATGTAAGGGGTGGGCTTAAACAAGGCCCAGGCTCGACTCATGGTTACTGGTGAATTTCAGGGGAGAAACTAAGTGTTTAACATTTGGGAATTGAGAAAGAAAACATTCCTTATGCACTATATGAATTATATTTCACTTACTTATAGGCTATCAGACACACAAGTAGACTCACTGATTTCATATTTATTTGGATAAAACGTGGACTTTTGAATTTCATTACACTATATTTCTAAGGTCCCACCCAATCCTCAAATCCAGTGGGCTATGAATGATTAAATTAAACAAAAATAACCTTTGTTGTTTTGCCTTGTCAAATTGAGCTCTGACTCCTGCTTTAGGCAAAGAGAGAGACAACTTACCTTACAACTTGGCTGTCTCGTCCCACCGCTTGGAAAACACAGCAAGTGGCAGAGGCACAGATTCACACTGGCTTGCTTCTGGAGGACAGGGAAAGGGTGGGTCAATGGATTCTCAGCCAATAAGAGGCAGGTTCAGAGGTCAGAGAGGTCTGCTTGGCTGGTCAAAGTTCTGTCAGAGGGAGTGTGAATAAGGCTTACCTATAGCCTTCTTTTGCAATGAAAGCAATGTGAGAAAAGCACAGTAGGGAAAGCCAGGAGGGAGAGTGAATGGATACATGGAGGAAAGAGCTAGAGGGAATACAGAGTGTAGTGTTTAGAACATGAATTAGACAGAATCTGATGAAATGCAGGAGTTGTCAAATACTGGTACAATACCACCAATCAACCTAAATACAGTATTAACTACAGTGCTACTGTACCAACTATGGTTTCTAAGGTAGCCCACTGTACTAGCCTATTAAATGCACGTCCACTACATTTGACTGATGCTTCTCAGATCGTGTGTTTATAACTGACTTTGGTGGGAGAATGGTATTACTTCTCAAAACACATCCCATCATTGCACAGCCATGTGTCTGTGGCTACTTTGCTGCAAAACTGCCAATATGACAACAAAGATGCCACATTCCTACTCTTTATGCTGGAAAAGGGTTTATGAGTGATGTCATTACCAAAGTAATGGTCCACAGTAATAAGTCAGCAAATCTATACCACAAACAATGCCTGTTTCTCAAGAGGCAGAGTAGACCCTGGTCTCATGCATGTGGGCTGCCACTAAAAAATAGATGCCACTCCTGAAAGCCACACTTCCCATTCCTTTGTTACCCGTGGTAAAGTTGAATTTACAATGATAAGCAGCAGTGTATATAGTTTAAAGGAATAGTTCCCCCAAAACTCCAATTCACATGGAATAAAGATGGTGGCGAATATTTCCGATCCCACTTTGGGATGTGAGGCTTAGTAGATTTTCCTATTGAAATAACAACACACACACAACAACACTACAACACACACACACATCACATACACACACACACGACACAACACATACACACACACACACACCACACACACACACACACAACACACACACACACACACTCACAACACACACCACACAACCCGTTATTAGTTTATAGCGTTGAGGATACGTCTATTTCATTCGCTGTGCTGCCATCGATATGTAAATAGAGTGCTAGGACAGACCTCTGCAGACCCTCAAGGGCAATGTGCCATTAGCAACCACCCTCAGCTCTGAGCTTCAAGAAAATGTGATAATGAACAGCTTGTTAAGTACCTCAACTGGTGCGTTTGTTGTCTTTCAGTAGTTAACAAGCTGCCTTTAGTGTTCCTTCACCATGGAGATGTGCGCCTACGCTTCTAACAAGAGTTGACTTCTCAATAATTGCCTCTTTCTTGTCCTCTGTCGTCCATCCCTCACTTCCCCAACCACTCTAATTTGTCGGGCTGCTCTGTCTCAGAGCAAGGGGAATGATGTGTGACGTTCCAGGCATTGACTCATTGAGAACACATACACACAGCAGACACACAATCAACACGACCCCACCTCTCCTCTCCATCTGTACCTCAACACTGTCCTTTCTGACACATTATTGGAGCCAGTCTGCAGAGCTGAGATAGCCACAGGCATGCCAAGGTTGAGTTTTCTTGTATTAGTTCTATATTGTAGAATAGTATTTGTTTAATAAAGTGGGTTTTGATGGTTCGAGCTTGTTGGAGCATGATCTGGCGTCCCTATGTTATGGGTTTTGATTCTGCATGGACCGTTATTCTGTCTGCTAAATGAACCACTTATTTATCATTTCCAATTACACCTTGACAGAATCTTCCCTGAAATAGTTGGCTGGACCAATTATTGAGGGTTTTTGGTTATTGTTTTAAACCAATGTAATATCTGAACAATTAATGGGGATACCCTAATATGTAACAGAGTGCCCAGCCCACCCGTTGTGGGTTTTGTTTTCTGTATGGTCCTGGTTGGTTCAGTTTAGACTTAAGTTCACAATTGTGGCAACAGATTTCAGTCTCAATGCAGGTTGACATTTTTGTTGTTGTTGCATTCTGGTGTTCCATCTGAAAATGTTGAAACTGAATCATTCTAAATTTAGATCGATTGGGGATCAGGCCTTCAAGATACAGCTAATGAGTTTCCACATTTCAATGGTTCTGTTACATGTCATAATCTGCTGCCACTTATAGTGTATATGCTCCCATAATGGTTGGAAGCTTCACAAGAAATTCTTTTGGACTTCAAGAAAACTCATATTTTACCTTATCCTCCCTAAATGTTGATACTTGTTACCCCCCCACCTCATCCTCTCTTCTAACCAATCCCCGATTATAGCCCAGACTTGTTACTCTGTCCTTCCTTCCCTCCTTCCAGCAATGCGTCAATCCAACTCTGTGACTTTGAACCGCAGGGTGAAGCGAGGTGTTCCCTGGGGTCGCGACCTTCTTTAACCTTTGTGACATCAGCAAGCAGGCCACATGATGCGGACAACTCCAGAGACAAGGAAGAACAGGCCGTCCAAACGCAAGTCCCAACCAACCGGCGCTTTCCTAACACAACATGATCCAGAGGTGTGTGTGTAACGTATGTTGTTTTTCTGGTGAGAGTGAGTGCCCATTATAAGATCCTTAAACTGAAATGTTATAATACTGCCCCTTCTCAAACAGAAGTTGCAGAAGATAGAGGCAGCCCAATCACCAGCTTTTGTGTCCTGTCCATCTTCTCAAACGGAGGTTGCGAATAGCGACAACATGCCTTGCCCATCAAACGACAGCCAATAAACCACTGACCAATCTAAACAGGACCCTCTAAAGAAAGGTTATTCTCTCTTTAATTATCCAGGTCGACTTGATGCAAATAAATTAAGCAAACTGGCTCCATGCATGTTTTACTTAATCTTTCAACCTTTGTCCTTTCTCCTCCTCTGAATGAACCACCATAGTTGACTCAGACTCCCCTACCAGCCTCCTGTAAGTGCAGAAGCAGACCTTTTCCTTTGTTCAAGAAACTGAAGCCCTTGCAACAGACAGAAAGACCCCTGGAGCCCCAATGGAGGAGACTCAAACCTCCAAACATCTCCAAATGGACCAAGTCCAACAGCAACACTCCAAGTAAAGGACTATACCAAACGACTCATAAACAGTGGGGCAGAACAGAAAATCAACTGACTTCAGATCATCCATAACATCAGAGAAAACCATTGCCCTTAGATACAAGAGGAGGAAACACTTTTCACACAGAACCCTTCAGTTGTGATGTCACTTCAGAGGAGAGCCTTTAATAGCTGGATAGACAGCATTTTAGAGAGAAATATGAAACACAACTCAGACCGCGACTCAAAATTCAAATATCATGGCCCCAGAACTCAAAAACCAGAGGACTCTACCTCTAAACTTGGATACCTCAACTCAACCAAACACACCTCTCGCACGGACTATCTCCCTTCTTCCCTAGATTCCTGTGACTTTGGGGTCACAACGGTCGCAGACAACTTCCGCTTGCTTTCCAGTCCCAAAAACAATATCGTAGACAGTGACACAGTGGAGAGCCAGAGAATGGACATGTTGAGGCTGGGGACTCAGAGGTTGAACCACAGAATGATGGGGACCCTTTCCGGCCCACTAGAGACCATCCTGGGGGTATCCTGGGGAAGAGAGGAGCCTAGGTGAATAAGGCGCACGTTTGATGACATCACGTATCTGAACCAATCCGAAAAGTTTCATAGAGAAGTTGATGCTCCACACCAGAGGAGTGACGGTAGATCTGAGATGGAGCGGATTGACTGTGATGAAGGGCAAAGTAATGAATAGGATCTGGATACGGATTTCTCTAGATCCGTACACTGCCATAAAGAGACTTCATTAGTGGCCAGGCAGCTCACAGTGTAATGTTGGAGTGCTGGTGGGAAGACAAGGTACAGATAGGCACTTCACCTGTTTAAATATTAACCCCAAACCAACTGTCCACCTTCTGTAGCCTTACCATTGTGGACTTCCCAGACCCCAACATCCTCAGAGGTCTTGTGCCCAAACAAGATGGTACCTTCCTCATTTGGTGAATGATCGATTTGAATCAGAGTTGTATTCTCTATGAGGGAGGTGGCAGATCCTTCCCGCCCACAGTTCACACCCCTCATCCACCATCAAGGTTCTGACCCGCCCCTGGAAGATGATTGGCTGTTCACTGATATCATGGGGGCCCTCAGTGTGAGTAGTGGGTCCCGCTACTGACTGCCCAACTTTACTGCAGTGCCACTAAAAAGGGGAATGATACTTCACCTTATAATGATATATTGTGGTTTGACTGTGTTACTGTATTCACTTCTTTAATGTGGTAATGTTAACTTATTGATAATGGTGAACGTAATTAAATAAGTCAGTGTTAGTCTCTCCTTACATTAAATTACAGTAAATGTGTACATGTAAATGAGTGTTCACCAACCAATTAACAAATTGAAACACACAAAATGTCAAAACCAAAACAACATATATTAAAGTTCACCCCAGTCAGATATGTTTTATAATTACAGCATCATCAACAAAAAAATGGCTAATAAACAACACATTTCAAAATGTTCAATTTCCACAGAAGCCATAAAAGACAGAAAAATCAACAAAATTAATAAACACCTTTGAAAAAGCACCGGTCTCTCTACAGAGGCACACACTTCAGTTCTCTGATCACACATTCCAGGGGTAAGCCTTTAACCTTTAACCTCAAACCAACCTTCACTACTACTTCCCCTGAAGACCAACCTAGATAGTTTAAAATGTAGTGATCTTAATTTTTCAACAACTTTAAAGTGGACAGTTTGCTCCAAATAACATTTAAAACATCTGCTCAGATCTTTGACAATCAGTTAGATTTACATATAAAATCTGCATCATCTCAGAGAGATGGGACTGACTGTGAACCAAATGCAGCCACTGATACTGTCGGAGTCTGCCTCTATTGGTGCATATGTAAAGTGCAGAATTTACAGTAACTTACAAAAAAAAGTACATTTTGCCAAATAAATCACATGAAGAGGAAGAAAAAAAAGACCAAATACATGTCGTCATTTTTCTGTAATCAAATACTAATAGAACTCCATTCTTAAATTCAAAATATCCATGTCCTCACTTAGGTTTGCTAGTTTAAACTAAAGATCTGACTGTTTCTATAGGACTGTCATGAAAATGATCAAAATGGATCTTGCTTTGCTCTCCACTGTGTCAAGCTTGACAATGAGATAATGATGGGGAACTGTAAATTTGCTCTGATAAATGCTCTTTAAACAACCTTTTAGTTGTTCAACCCTGCATGCTTTTCAAACGGGAATGTCCTAGTCTTATGTGGAGGGAGATAAATACTCTTCCTTGTTGCAAGAGCAGACAACCGTATGACTATGCGGCAAATGCTATTATCAAATGGAATGCACCACCATGCAAAATACGTAGTGTTTAACTAGACTGAGCAGCAAAACGTCCCTATGTCAAGGTGTCCCTGTGTCTGTAGGAAACAGTTGTTGGAGCAGGACATGTATTCCCTGTACAGACTTCTGCTGTGTACAGCAGAGAGGTTCTGGGCTGAGAGGAGTTCAAATATAAACAATATACATACATACAAACTTGAATGAATCGTGAATGTTGTTGGAGATTAAAGGGGGCGGGGCATGTATACTCTAAAAACAACAATGTTCTAACTGGCTAGAAATCTCCCTGTCTGTCACTTAATGAAATACAAAATTTTTGGAAGATTTGACCCCTTTTGTCTTCCGCAAAAACACTATTATGATATCAGGGGAGGGAAGCCTAGAGCTTTGCTGTTCTAGAATGATCTATACAGAAAATTCTGGGTAGAAACAGGGTTTTCTTGGTGCTTCATAGGACAGATCTGAAGACAATGAACTCAATGGAAGTTGCTGGAAAAGTCCTCACTTTCGTCTGCTATTCCAGAGGGTAGTTCCATGGATTACAGTGGAAATTCCTCCAACACCAGTCTCCGCATCTACTCCTCCTTGAATCTATTCTATTCTACTATGTAAATACAATAAGTCCTTTTCTCATCCATACGCCCAACATTTGGTTAAACACAAAAAGCTTTGTTCCATAAATATATTACACAATGAATGATAAAAAAAAAACAATATTACAATGTACAATATGTCTGTTTGATAAAAACAAAGAATATGGATGCTTATGATATGTTGAAGAATGACTAGCAGTCTCGAAACACCAACATTACATCCTCATTTTCACATTTTCCTGTTCTGTGTAAGAGATTCTATGTCCTGCTCCACAGTGAGTTTCTGATGTAGTGTTTGGTTACTGTCTTAAATGTCTGTCATCTCTCTTCCAATATAATTTCCAGTGCATTCCTACTAACCAAACCTACAAACTTCTAACATCCTGATACACTGTCAAATAGAACAACCAATACCCATCCAGGAATTATTCAACAACACAATACATAGACAGGCAGATGTTGTTAACCACAATCTACCTAGTAATTGTGATCTGTTCTTAACCTCTCTCTATTGCCATGGTTACAGTATGTGTGAGGCCCTGCCTTTCCTTTCCATCAGTGCAGTGATACCATACCAGTATGTCATCTACCAATGATATGTCTGAACAGAACTGGAAACAATACAAAAACAACCAGCGGCAATAAATAATGGAGGATTTTGCTCCTATTAGAGACTGATGTAAATTACATAGATTCAACTGGCCTGTACTTTATAAGAAGCAATATGTTAAAGACTTAAAGAAACTATCTACCTACTGTATCTATCTACCTATACCTACCTATGCAATCATTGGCCTATCTACAGTAACTAACCTATCTGTCTCAATCAAAAAGGTCAATGGATGTCTAGATAACCCAGATCAGAGCACAGCACCGGAGACAGACTCCATGGTTTTGTTTGCAATAGTGTTTGATGCAACTGCAATAAACATGTTTGGTTGTCATCGCTTCTCATGACAAAAGATAGCAACATTTTCATCATTTGTGACAAATCATTAAGATGGATTGATAAGGTCTACGATGATGCCGGTGTTTATACCCTAGCCAGTTTCACCAGTATGTGTGATGATGCCGGTGTTTACCCTAGCCAGTTTCACCAGTATGTGTGATGATGCCGGTGTTTATACCTAGCCAGTTCACACCAGTATGTGTGATGATGCCGGTGTTTATACCCTAGCCAGTTCACCAGTATGTGTGATGATGCCGGTGTTTATACCCTAGCCAGTTTCACCAGTATGTGTGGATGATGCCGGGTTTAATACCCTAGCCAGTTTCACCAGTATGTGTGATGATGCCGGTGTTTATACCTAGCCAGTTTCACCAGTATGTGTGATGATGCCGGTGTTTATACCTAGCCAGTTTCACACCAGTATGTTGATGATGCCGGTGTTATACCCTAGCCAGTTTCACCAGTATGTGTGATGATGAAGTGAAATATCATCAGTCTTTTTCTATAAAAACTTGACGCTGGCTTCATTCTTCGTTGTGCATACAACAGCAAGGTTGATTATCATTTTAAATTTTTTTCTCTCCTCACTTAACCCTCTCCCTGATTGATATTTCCCCCATATATGACCTAATTCAAACTACAAATAGTAATATATCCTAAAAATACTTCACAAACATTCTGTGTTTGTTTTCTAAAATACGTTTTAAAATAATAACTTGGCCTTAAATTGAAATTCAAGTGAGAGAGAGAAAGATGAACAACTCAAGGGAGCTCTTCCAGGCTTGTTAAAAGACAGAAGAGCATATGAGCTGTCTTTCACACTAGCAGTCAATGAGCGATTGCCTTTTCCAAGACACACACTGACAGAGGGACTACATACATAGAAACATTAATCAGTCCCCTGTGTGTGTGTGTGTGCATGTGTGTGTGTGTTTCTCTAGTCTTGCAAAATGTCTTCCCAAACATGCAGATTGTCATTAACCCTTTGAGGAGTGGAACATTATTCGGAGTGTTTTATTCCAGGATTCTACAGCATTCTAGAACATTTAGCAGCCCTTTGCGATGTCATCAACTAGAACACTAAACACAGGGCAGAATATTGTCAGAGTTCTCAAAGGGTTAAACATGGCTTTACATTGATAGTGGCCAGTAGCCATCTTATTTCTGCCATTTGAAGTATAATACAGTATCATAATAATGAAACATGGCTATGCTGATATAATTCACTTTCCTCAGATTTCTGGAGATGAAGTTTCCCCCAGTGAGATTACAGTCCATATTCTTGCTCACGAATCATCAACAAATCCTCTTCCCCCCTTAAATTGTGGTGTGTGGTGTGTGTGTGTGTGTGTGTGTGTGTGTGTGTGTGAGAGAGTGAGAGAGAGAGAGAGAGAGAGAGAGAGAGAGAGAGAGAGAGAGAGAGAGAGAGAGAGTGTGTGTGTGTGTATGATGAGAAAAATGAGATTTTTTTCCCCCAGAAAATCACATTGTAGGATTTTTAATGAATTTTTTGCAAATTATGGTGGAAATAAGTATTTGGTCAATAACAAAAGTTTCTCAATACTTTGTTATATACCCTTTGTTGGCAATGACAGAGGTCAAACGTTTTCTGTAAGTCTTCACAAGGTTTTCACACACTGTTGCTGGTATTTTGGCCCATTCCTCCATGCAGATCTCCTCTAGAGCAGTGATGTTTTGGGGCTGTTGCTGGGCAACACGGACTTTCAACTCCCTCCAAAGATTCCGCAAAATCTCACGATTTTCTATGGGTTGAGATCTGGAGACTGGCTAGGCCACTCCAGGACCTTGAAATGCTTCTTACGAAGCCACTCCTTCGTTGCCCGGGCGGTGTGTTTGGGATCATTGTCATGCTGAAAGACCCAGCCACGTTTCACTTCAATGCCCTTGCTGATGGAAGGAGGTTTTCACTCAATCTCACGATACATGGCCCCATTCATTCTGTCCTTTACACGGATCAGTCCCAAAGCATGATGTTTCCACTCCCATGCTTCACAGTAGGTATGGTGTTCTTTGGATGCAACTCAGCATTCTTTGTCCTCCAAACACGACGAGTTGAGTTTTTACCAAAAAGTTCTATTTTGGTTTCATCTGACCATATGACATTCTCCCAATCTTCTTCTGGATCATCCAAATGCTCTCTAGCAAACTTCAGACGGGCCTGGACATGTACTGGCTTAAGCAGGGGGACACGTCCGGCACTGCAGGATTTGAGTCCCTGGCGGCGTAGTGTGTTACTGATGGTAGGCTTTGTTACTTTGGTCCCAGCTCTCTGCAGGTCATTCACTAGGTCCCCCCGTGTGGTTCTGGGATTTTTGCTCACCGTTCTTGTGATCATATTGACCCCACGGGGTGAGATCTTACGTGGAGCCCCAGATCGAGGAGATTATCAGTGGTCTTGTATGTCTTCCATTTCCTAATAATTGCTCCCACAGTTGATTTCTTCAAACCAAGCTGTTACCTATTGTAGATTCAGTCTTCCCAGCCTGTGCAGGTCTACAATTTTGTTTCTGGTGTCCTTTGACAGCTCTTTGGTCTTGGCCATAGTGGAGTTTGGAGTGTGACTGTTTGAGGTTGTGGACAGGTGTCTTTTATACTGATAACAAGTTCAAACAGGTGCCATTAATACAGGTAACGAGTGGAGGACAGAGAAGCCTCTTAAAAGAAGAAGTTACAGGTCTGTGAGAGCCAGAAATCTTGCTTGTTTGTAGGTGACCAAATACTTATTTTCCACCATAATTTGCAAATAAATTCATAAAAATTCCTACAATGTGATTTTCTGGATTTCTTTTCTCATTTTGTCTGTCATAGTTGAAGTGTACGTACCTATGATGAAATTACAGGCCTCTCTCATCTTTTTAAGTGGGAGAACTTGCACAATTGGTGGCTGACTAAATACTTTTTTGCCCCACTGTACATGTATGCAGGCCTATGTGTAGATATACATGTATGCAGTCCTATGTGTACATATACATGTATGCAGGCCTATGTGTACATATACATGTATGTAGGCCTATGTGTACATATACATGTTTGCAGGCCTATGCGTTGTGTGAGTATGTATCTGTATGTATGCGTGTGTGTGAGTGAGTGTTTGTGTGTGTGTTACTCAGTGTCGTTGAGGCTGTATGGTGGGGGGTCCCAGACTGTTGTTTTCAAGA
>NW_019943517.1:118987-125739 GCF_002910315.2 Salvelinus sp. IW2-2015
GGGGGGTGTGGGGGTGCCGGGGCCAGTGCCGGGGCCAGTACCAGAAGAAGGGGTCGGGGAGGGGGGGGGCTCCTCCGAGTCAGAGTTCTCACACGACAGATCATCCACCAACGCCCTGCGACCTGAACGCATCCCAAGGGGCATCGGAGCACGCCTGGCGGGAGAGAGGTGGTAGAGAGGGTCATGGAGATACAGGGAGGGTTTTTCATACAGGGCATTTGGAAAGTATTCAGATCCCTTGACTTTTTCCACATTTTGTTACATTACAGCCTTATTCTAAAATGGATTCAACCAATTTTTTCCCTCATCAATCGACACACAATACCCCATAATGACATAGCAAAAACAGGTTTTATACATTTAAAACTTTTATACAAAAATGTAAAACTGAAATATTGCATTTACATAACTATTCAGTCTCTTTACTCAGAGCTTTGTTTTCATCACAGATCTCTCTGTACTGTACATCTTTCCCTCGATCCTGACTAGTCTCCCAGTCCCTGCTGCTGAACATTTCCCCCACAGCATGATGCTGYCACCACCATGCTTCACCGTAGGGATGGTGCCAGGTTTCCTCCAGAAGTAACACTTGGCATTCAGGCCAGTGTGCAATCTTGGTTTCCTCAGACCAGAGAATCTTATTCTGTCACRCCCTGATCTGTTTYACCTGTTACTGTTATTATYTCCACCCCCTCCAGGTGTCGCTTATTTTCCCCAGTGTATTTATCCCTGTGTTTCCTGTCTCTCTGTGCCAGTTCGTCTTGTATGTTARTCAAGTCAACCAGCGTGTTTTTCCCGTACTCCTTTTKCTATTCTCTTTTTGATAGTCTTCCAGGTTTTGACCCCTGCCTGACTCTGGACTWCTTTCCCGCCTGCCTGATCATCCTGCCTGCCCTGACCTTGATTCTGCCTGCCCTTCGGTACCTTTTGGACTCTAAACTGGTTTTGACCTTTTGCCTGTCCACGACCATTCTCTTGCCTTACCCTATTGGATTAATAAATATTGTAAGACTCCAACCATCTGCCTCCTGTGTCTGCATCTGGGTCTCACCTTGTGTCATGATAGTTTCTCATTGTCTGAGAGTCTTTAGATGCCTTTTGGCGAACTCCAAGCATGCTGTCATGTGCCTTTTACTGAGGAGTGGCTTCAGTCTGGCCACTCTACCATAAAGGCCTGATTGATGGAGTGCTGCAGAGATGGTTGTCCTGGAAGGTTCTCCCATCTCCACAGAATAACTGTCAGAGTAACCATCGGGTTCTTGGTCACCTTCCTGACCAAGGCTCTTCTCCTCAGATTGCTCAGTATGGCTGGTTGGCTAGCTTTAGGAAGTGTTKTTGGTTCTAAACTTCTTCCATTTTTTTAGTACCCTTCCCCAGATCTGTGCCTCGACACAATCCTGTCTTGGAGCTCTACGGACAATTCCTTCAACCTCATGGCTTGGTTTTTGCTCTGACATGCACTGTCAACTGTGGGACCTTAYATAGACAGGTGTGTGCCTTTCCAAATCATGTCCAATCAATTGAATTTACCACAGGTGGACTCCAATCAAGTTGTAGAAACATCTCAAGGATGATCAATAGAAACAGGATGAACCTGAGCTCAATTTCGAGTTTCATAGCAAAGGGTTTGAATAGTTATGTAAATAAGGTATTTCTGTTAATTTTCTATAAATTAGCAAAAATTTCCCCATTTTTTTTTTCACTTTGTCATTATGGGGTATTGTGTGTAGATTGATTAATATTATTTAATCCATTGTAGAATAAGTTTGAAACGTAACAAAATGTGGAAAAAGGGAATGGGTCTGAAAACTTTCTGAATGCACTGTACATCTGATATGTCTCTATGAGGGACTGGAAAGACAAGAGCCCTCTTGTGTTACAAATGTGACTAAACCCCTGAGACATCAAACTAATAAGAGACAGTATTTGCTCAGTTTAAAATATACTGCAGTCCACACAACTAACAGAAATGTTAACTTAATGAATTGCACACGCACGCACACACAGACCTACTTCTCTGGTTTCCGTTCAGATGTGGTGATGCTGAGTGGATGGAGTGGAGTGTGAGGCAGACTGATGGACAGTGTGTCAGTGATAGATGAGTTCAATGGAAGAAAAAACATGCAATAATACAACATACAGGTAGTAGGTGGCAATGGAACTGCAAACATACAATGGATCTGGGAGGGTCACTCAGATTACACACACACACACACACACACACACACACACACACACACACACACACACACACACACACACACGTGGTAGTATTACCTGAGATGGCTGCGTAGAGCGGTGATCTCGCGGGTCATGCTCTGGGAGCTGTCAGTCAGCTCCTCCATCTCTCTCGCAGTTTACGTCTCTGGGCGTTGGAACGAGAGTTATCCTCCTCCACCTCCTCGAGCTGCCTCTTCAGCTGCCTCAGCCGGCCCATAGACTTATCCAACTGGAGAGAGGAGGGAGGGGGAAGGGTGTAGAGACATATGTCAGAGTCAAGGCCCGCGGGCCACATCCGGCCCGCGAGAAGGTTTTTTACGGCCCCTGGGATGATCTTGATTTATTATTAGACCCGGCCCGCAGACCGCAGCAAGCCGGCAGCCCGCAGATCTTTTACACGCACCAATACTACATTTCCCACAATGCAACGGTGACGCACCGAGCAGTAGGCTGCTTCATTTCAATATTTATTGGCACAGCAGTCGTCAGCATCACAGTAAAATTAACTTTCAGATACCCATCAAAAATGGCAAAACGGAAGGTGGACACTGAGAACCGGGGGTTTCAAACAAGGTGGGAGCGGAGTATATGTTCACGGAGGTAGCTGGAAAACCTGTGTGTCTTCTGTGTGGAGAAAGTGTGGCGGTACTGAAGAGTATAATCTGAGACGACATTATGAAACGAAACACGCGGACAAAAACAAGAATATGGACATGGAACAAAGGCTACAAAAGGCAGAGGAATTAAAACGAGGCCTCAAATCTCGACAGGCTCTGTTCAAAAAAGCCAAATCACAAGGCCAGGCTGCTGTCAAGGCCAGTTTTATTTTGGCAGAAGAGATCGCTAAATCAGCCCGGCCATTTACGGAGGGGGATTTCATCATCAAAACTGCATGATTAAAGTTTGTGACGAAGTTTGCCCAGAAAAAAGGCAACTCTTTTTAAATGTGAGTCTGAGCAGAAACACCATTGCCGAGAGAGTAGACCAGTTGTCCATCAATCTAAAAGAGCAGCTTGTGAAAAAGGGAAAAGATTTCATTGCATATTCCTTGGCTGTGGATGAGAGCACCGACATTTCTGACATTGCCCAGTTGTCAATTTTCATCCGCGGAGTGGACTCCAGCCAAAGCGTGACAGAGGAGTTTTTGGCTTTACGTCCTATGCAGGCACACACGGGGCAATGATTGTAATGAAGAGGTGTCAAGAATGTGTAAATGAGATGGAGCTGGCCTTGGGAAAACTCGTGGTTCTGACAACCGACGGAGCACAGCCTGCGATTGTGGACACAGGAGCGGACTGGGTGGCGAAGATACGGGAAAAGATGCAAAGAGGAAAACGCGACAGGTGAGCTGACAGCTTTATCATTGTAATATACACCAGGAAGCGTTGTGGGTAAAGCTTGAAAATGGAGCCATGTAATGAGGCATCAATCACGCGCACGCGTTGTCTATGTTTGGGCAGCACATACCTGTGTGAAACAAACTGTTTTCTTGATGAACCTGAAACAAAACATCACACAGAAGTCGACTTACGCTGGAACACCCTCCACTCAATTCTGAGGATTTCCTCAGCCTCAGAGCCTTTACCCCGAACATTGATGACTTGTGGAAAAGCATGGGACACCACCAAGTAACACCCTCAACCTCAAACAAGTGAACATTACTGTGCAATCACATATTTAGAGTTTTACTCAGTTCAGTTTAAAAGTTCCAAAGTTTTAATATTTGTTTTTCCAACTGCATGTTACTCTCCTTAAACAAAGTTGTTGTTTTTTGATTAATAGATTTTTGCACTTTATTTATTGTATTTCATCGCAATTATATTTTAAAAATATTTCAGTTGAAGTGGATGAATAGAAATTGCTATTATTGTTTTTTTCTTTGAAGTAAATTTAGCCCCACTTTTGCTTAAAAATAGAAAATAATAGGCTACTGGATGGTGCCTTGAATACGGTTTCCTTTCAATTTAATGTTCATGTTATGGGGATTTTTTATTAAGGAAATTTGTCTTTTTGTGTCCTGTTGAAATTAAAGAATTACTGCAGAGCATAAGAAAAATATGCTTTATTTATCTGATCATATTGGAATATATTTGTTGGTTTTCCAGTAGGTTCAATTAGGTTCACTAGACTATATGCGTCATTTAAAAATTTTTCAATGAACATTCCGAACAAGTCCGGCCCTCGGCTTTGTAGCTAAATTTTTATTTGGCCTCCGTCCTTTGACTTTGCACCCCTGGGTGTAGAGGGAAGTGAGAGAGAAGAAGAGAATGGGTAAAGTGGAAGAGGAGAAGACAATAGAAGAGGGGGAAGGGTATCAGAGAGGGCCGGAGGGAGAGAATTAGACAGATTAAGCACAGAACACGAGGAACTGGATTACATCCCACAGATTAAATCCAGATGATTTTTGAGGGGGGGTCAGTATCCGCTCACACCTCTACCACTGTAGAGGGTTTATTTTGTTAGGTATAATTTAGGAGGAGATAACCCCTACCTTCCCTGGTGCCAGGGCTGGATTAGATTAAGGATTGGGATTTAGCAGGACCAAACCACTCCTTTTGGGATGAAAAACAACACCCTACTGTATCTCTCCAATTTCTATGGTGAACTCATAGAGAAAAGGTTTCAACCTGTTCTCTGTACTGGTCTGTAAGTGGTTTCGTACCTGTTCTCTGTACTGGTCTGTACTGGTTATAACCTGTTCCTCTGTACTGGTCTGTACTGGTTCGTACTTGTTCTCTGTACTGGTCTGTACTGTTCATACCTGTTCTCTGTACTGGTCTGTACTGGTTCATACCTGTTCTTGTAACTCGGTCTGTACTGGTTCATAACATGTTCTCTGTACTGGTTCTGTACTGGTTATCGTCTGTTCTCTGTACTGGTCGTACTGGTTGTACGTTCCTCTGTACTGGTCTGTACTGGTTCGTACCTGTTCTCTGTACTGGTCTGTAAATGGTTCGTACCTGTTCTCTGTACTGTCTGCGTTGTCTCCTCTCGTCCTCCCGCCTGCATCATCACCTCCTTCAGTTTTTCTCTGTCTTCCTCACCAGCTTGGTTTGGCTATCGCCCGCTCTCTGGGGGGAGGGGAGAAAGACTGTGAGTCATGTTTTATCCGCCATACCCGGAAACAATACAGCAGAATAGTAAGTGGAAGAAGTGAGATGTTAGAGGGAGGAAGATGGGAAGGAAGGGAAGAGAGGATGGGAGGAGAAGTAAAGAGATGGGAGGGGGAGTGAGGAAAGGACAAGGCGAGAGAAGAAGTGTGAGGGGAAATCCATCAGAAGAAATGTGTGGTGTTTCCCCTCACTGTCTCCCTGTCCAGCCTGCTGCTCCATGCCGTCCATCTGGCCCTCCAGGGCGGCGACAGCTGAGCCTTGTTGTTTTCCCCTGACAGCTCCCCTCATCTCCCCAGCTTCAGCTTCAGCTCCTTGTTATTCCCTCTCAAAGAGCTCCTGGCCCCCTCAGCCTTCTGGCCCAGGGTCCTCTTCTCCTGCAGCTGCAACCGTCAGAGTCTCCACCTGGGGAGGGAGGGGAGAACAGAGGGATAGAAAGGGAGAAAAATGGATAAATGTAATTGAGTCCAGTATACTGTGTTGTGTGTGTGTGTGTGTGTCTGTATTGTGTGTGTGGGGGTAAGTGTGTGAGAGTGTGTACTGAAGTGTAGTCTTCGCTGTGTCTCTCGCCACTAAGTTCAGCATTGGCTTTGTCCTCCTCCAAACTCCTCCTCCAGCTGAGTGACTCGCGCCTCCAACCTCGCGCTTCTTCAAATCGCACAGAGAGACCTGACAACACACACATCGCCGTGAGTAATACTACCATGCATATCACAGTTAATACACACACTGTGAGGTATAGCACGCGTAATACACACACCGTGAGTAATAAACACGCGTAATACACACACCGTGAGTAATACACACGCATAATACACGCAAACACACACCGTGAGTAATACACACGCATAATCACAGCAATACCACACACCGTGAGTAATACGCACGCATAATACCAGCAATACACACACCGTGAGTAATACACACGCATATTACACAGTAATACACACACCGTGAGTAATACACACGCTAATACACAGCAATACACAACCGTGAGTAATACACAGTAATACACACCCGATGGTAATACACACGCATATACACAGTAATAACACACACCGTGAGTAATACAAACGCATAATACACAGTAAACACACACGGTGGAGTAATACGCACCGCATAATACACAGTAACACACACACCGTTAAGTAATAACGCACGCATAATACCCAGTAATACACACACCGTGATAATACGTTTACACGCATAAATCACAGTAATACACACACCGTGAGTATACGCACACATAATACACAGTAATACACACCGTGAGTAATACGCCATGCTATACACAGTGATACACACACTGTAAGTAATACACACACCGTGAGTAATACACAGCATAACACACAGTTAAATAATATTTAACACACACCGTGAGTAAATACACACGCATAATACCAGTAATACACACCACGAGTA
>NW_019943518.1:0-3185 GCF_002910315.2 Salvelinus sp. IW2-2015
ACACGCTTTTTTCAGTTCTGACCACAAATTTTTATAGGATTGAAGGTAGGGCTTTGGATGGCACTGTGAGGCCCAATTACCTTGATTTGTTGTCCTTAACCATTTTGCCACAACTGTGGAAGTATGCTTGGGGTCATTGTCGCATTTGGAGACCTTTGCGACAAGCTTTAACACTTCCTGACTGTATGTTTGAGACGGTTTGCTTGTCAATTATATCCAATATAATTTGCAAGCCTCCCCTTTTTCTCCAAACATAACGATGGTCATTATGGCCAACAGTTCTTATTTTTGTTTCCATCAGACCAGAGGAATTTCTCCAAAAAGGTACAATCTTTGTCCCCATGTGCAGTTGGAAATCCATAGTCTGGCCTTTTTTATGGCGGTTTTGGAGCAGTGGCTTCTTCCTTGCTGACGTCGGTGAGCGGCCACTCAGATTATGTCGATATAGAACTCGTTTTACTGTGGATATAGATACTTTTGTACCTGTTTCCTCCAGCATCTTCACAAGGTCCTTTGCTGTTCTGGGATTGATTTGCACTTTTCCCACCAAAGTACGTTCATCTCTAGGAGACAGAACGCATCTCCTTCCTGAGCTGTATGACGGCTGCGTGGTCCCATGGTGTTWATACTTGCGTACTATTGTTCGTACAGATGAACGTGGTACCTTCAGGCGTTTGGAAATTGCTCCCAAGGATGAATCAGACTTGTGGAGGTCTACCATTTTTTTTCTGAGGTCTTGGCTGATTTCTTTTGATTTTCCCATGATGTATATAGAAGGTGAATGGCATACTATTCTCATTGTTAAGTTCAAGTACAGAGTATGTGTAGAGAGAAAAGTACATAAACAGTGAATAACGTTCCAGTTACATGTGCTTAACGCGAGTCTAAATTCCCCTCTAAATAAATAGTCCTGGGACTGAACAAGTTTTTAAAAAACGACATCCTTCTCCTCCTATTTGTCCCAGCAGTGTAAACAGGCATGATGATCACTAGTCATAAATAATAACCACACTCACTTTTTAAAACATTAACTATTCAGCACTGTCCAACATTAAGTATTTAAATGCAGCCGTTTCCGAAACAGCAGTTGTCATATCAGAAGTAGGGAGGAGAGGGAATGGACTGATCCGGTTTGAGTGGTGGTGGGTGTGGAATAATACAGTTTTAATGGTGGCGGGTGTGGAATAATGCTGTTTGAATGGTGGTGGGTGTGGAATAATACAGTTTGAATGGTGGTGGGTGTGGAATAATGCAGTCTGAGTGGTGGTGGGTGTGGAATAATACCGTTTTAATGGTGGTGGGTGTGGAATAATGCTGTTTGAGTGGTGGTGGGTGTGGAATAATACAGTTTTAATGGTGGTGGGTGTGGAATAATGCTGTTTGAATGGTGGTGGGTGTGGAATAATGCAGTTTGAATGTTGGTGGGTGTGGAATAATGCAGTCTGAATGGTGGTGGGTGTGGAATAATACAGTTTTAATGGTGGTGGGTGTGGAAGAATGCTGTTTGAATGGTGGCGGGTGTGGAAGAATGCAGTGAGATTGTAAGAGAGTGAGGTTGAGTCAGGGGGATCTCTCTATTCTCTACTCTTGGCTTGTTGTGAGTGAAGGTTTAAATTCTCTCCTCTTCTCTCTCTCTCTCTCTCTCTCTCTCTCTCTCTTCTCTCTCTCTCTCTTCTCTCTCTTCTTCTCTCTCTCTTCTCTCCCTCCTCTCCCTCTCCCTCTCACTCTCTCTCTCTCTCTCTCTCTCTCTCCCTCTCCCTCCCTCTCTCTCTCTCTCGCTCGTCTCCATGATAGGAAGGGAGTAGGGACAGATATGATGATATCCCTGGGGATGGCTGATTGGCTGGAGGGCTAGGGATGGCTGATTGTCTGGATGGCTGGGGATGGCTTACTGGCTGGAGATGGCTGACTGGCGCCACACCATAACAACCCCACTACTAGTTCACCATAGAAATGGATGCACTGCTGTGTTCTGAACCCATTATAAAGACACAGAGAGAGAGAGAGAGAGAGAGGAGTACATCTTCAACCCTATATCTGTGGCTGGTTTGCCTGTTCCCTCTCAGAGCCTCTGTATACACACAGTCTCTCCCAGTCACATCCTGCATTGGGCACAGTCTCTCCCAGTCACATCATGCATTGGGCACAGTCTCTCCCAGTCACATCATGCATTGGATACAGTCTCTTCCAGTCACATCATGCATTGGGTATATGAAATGATATACAGTGTAGGCTGAATTACGTTTTAATTGAATTTAGATACATCTTCATAATGGCTGACAATCAATACACAAGTTATTTACATGAGTCATTATTATGAAATATTACAATTGGAATTTACAGGAACTTTGTACAAAATATGCCTGATGCGTCGTGGTGACGTGGTTGATTCATCTCGGGTTCCTGTCACAGTCATTTCTGGAGAGAAACAAAATGGTTGCTAGTTGGTAGTGGTAGAGCTTTACTTTCCTCGCTGCCAAGTAGCTGCTTTTAAAAGTCCACTAGAAACAAATGGGGAAAAAATAAGAAAACTAAACAAAGAAAAAACTCAAAGTACAGGGTCAGGAAAAATTACATTCTTATTTTTCTTCGAGCTTTTTTGATTTGTGTTATCCGGCCTCGGTACATTTGACCTGTTAGTTAGTTAGACTGCAAAAAAAACTAAAAAAACAGACCCGTTTAAATATATAATTCATTCATAATTTTTATACATCAGGTTTTTCATGAATATTTAGTTTATAAAAATGGACCATGTCCTTTTCAACATGATTTTTAAAACCTTATATCTACATTTCATCAAAACATAAAACCTAATCACAATGGAACGTGTCAAAGTTGTAGAACCAATAAACTCTATTGATATGATTGTGGATTACTAGATTTATGCAGCAACTTTCATTGCAATGAAAGATGGGCTCTCTTGATGTCCATCAGCAATGTAAATAAGCACCCCACTGGGTAATAAATGAATAAAGCAAACCTCTCTCCCCTTGATGCCGCCCACACTGGCAATGCAGAGGCAAGGGTTATACAGCACTGTCTCTCTCTTTAAACGAGGCCAGTTTGATTTGGTGGACTACTAGATTCTGAGAAGTACAACAAAGTCAGGTCAAAAAACACTTGGCAGGTCAGAGCTTCAAGTTCCACCGTCTTACTATACTTTTACATATGAAACCTTCATGGGA
>NW_019943519.1:0-1596 GCF_002910315.2 Salvelinus sp. IW2-2015
GGCCCGACCGGGGAACAGTTATTCTTAATATAATGCCTTGTTCAGGGGCAGAACCCACAAGATTTTACCTTGTCAGCTCAGGGATTCGATTCCAGCAAACCTTACGGGCCTAACGCTGTAACACTAGGCTACCTGCCGCACTGCCCATGTGGTTCCTGCTTCTGACAGACCAGTCTGCGGCCGACCTCTTCACAGTCCACAACCTTTTCACAGTCACGACCTCTTCACGGTCCACGACCTCTTCAACGGTCCCGACCTCTTCAAGTCCACGACCCTTCACAGTCCACGAACCTCTTCACAGTCCACAACCTCTTCACAGTCCACAACCTCTTCACAGTCCACAACCTCTTCACAGTCCCACAACCTCTTTCAACGGCCCACCTTCAGGTCCACAACCTCTTCACGGTCCACAACCTCTTCACGGTCCATAACCTCTTCACGGTCCACAACCTCTTCACGGTCCACAACCTCTTCACAGTCCACAACCTCTTCACAGTCCACAACCCCTTCACAGTCCTAATGCTTATAATAATGAATAAAAGAGTCAACATTTCCTTCTTACTACGGCCAATTCTAAAGTGTAGTTTCACCAGGTCATCTAACTCAGGCATTTCAACTGTGGTGCTCAGCAACAGGCAGGTTGACCTTTATTGTCACGAGTCTTGTCCTGGAGGCAGAACTGAATCATTTCCCCGTAGAAAGGCCAGCTACAAAGTCAAAATTAGCATTTGCTTTTTGGTCTTAATTTAAGGTTAAGGTTAGGGTTAGGTTTAAAATCTGATTTTATGACTCCCTGATAAAATATAATATAAAATATAACCAAAATGACTTTTGTCTGTGGCAGCTAGTGACCACTCTGCAGAGCTGCCTCCAGAACAAACCTGTAGCCTACCTGCAACAAGGAGCCAGGGAGGCCATTGACCAAATCCCCTACTTTAATCTGAAAATATAACTGCTACTTTATTCTCACAATTTTGAGTTTATTCTCTAAATTAAATGTCAATTTTATTCTCGAAATGTAATTTCTATTTTATTCTACAGGTAATGCCACTTTTTCATAAACAAAAGGAGATTTTTAAATCACTCTTTTTCTTTCTTCGCTTTGCCCAAATCCTCATCCGTAACAAAGATGCTCTTCGTAAAAAAAAAACGACTTCTCTATAAAATAAAATGATAAACAGCTGAGACCAGAAGCCACGGTGTCCAATTATAAGTACTACTCCACAGAGGCAGAAAAGTGTTGGCAGAAGTTTATGTTGTTCATTATTTGTTGTATCCTATTTCATTGGTAAACAACATTGACCTGGCAGCTTAGTCCCTCTGCGTCTTGGCACCACTTTGACAAATCTACTTTTCCCTTTCAATTCCCCTATAATTTATGGAGTAGGCCACCAATTTCATCTTCCCACTACTTAAGGTCCATACTGTAATGGAAATCAATGAGAAGATGGCACCGTCTGTAATAATAGCAATACTATTGTGATTTCTCTGTAATAAAAGCTATAGCATTGTGTTTTGTCTGTTATAATATTTATAGCATTGTGTTTTGTTTGTTATCTGTAATGGAAATCAATGAGAAGATGGCACCACTTTTAC
>NW_019943519.1:1722-6951 GCF_002910315.2 Salvelinus sp. IW2-2015
GAAATTAGACCTAGTGATGGATGGACTTCAAATACTGATTTGTGTCATGGGTGACCTGCTTTATACTAACACATAGCACTCTGCAGTCATTGTGTGAGGATGTGGGTTTGGTGAACTTTTGTCCTCTTGGGAAAAGCAGACAACAGGAGATGAGAGGAGTGATAAGTTCCAACAGGCAGGTGCCCTTCCAGTTTTCAAAGTTCCCTCTTAGGTGGTATAATTTCCACCCKAAATAAGTTTTTGTCTATATTTTTTGTCATTGTTGTTTGGACTCCACTGCCCACAAGTCGTCGTCAAGTTTAAATTTTAAACCAATGATTTGATATTGGGATAAAAACGGCTGCATTGATACTTTAAGAGAAATCCCATGCAACCGTGTTTACAATTTCGAAAGCTAGAATGTGAGATGTAATCTACATCTCCATTAGGCTGATAGAAATCTCATTATTAAATTTTATCATTTTCAATTTGAGCGCCATGATTTTGATATATAGCCTACACTTTCTCGTTCTGAACTTTTTACACGAGTTGGACAGGTGTGGCTTCATAACAAGATCACAAGGAACAGCTACTTACCAATGTGGCAGTTCACCATGGTTTTGTCAGTGTCTGAGGTTAAGGTTATCTAACAAGACTAAATCGCTCTATGATCTGATGATATTCCTGAAAAAAATAAACCTTCCCCATTAGTAGGAGAAAACACCAAACAGACCTGAAGTAAGATCAGTGTCTTTCCCTGCCTTACAAACACTGCAGCTGAATGAAAAAGTAGTATGTCTGTATTGAGCTGTATGTTATGAACTAAGCTGGGGTATTTGTGTATAAAGAAACATTTAATCATGTTTGAATCTTTCATATAATCTGTATTGTGTATTGCATTGTACTAAGGATCGGACCCTTTTTTTCAATTTTTGSCCCCCAATGACATACACAAATCTAACTGCCTGTAGCTCAGGCCCTGAAGCAAGGGTATGTATTTTCTTGGTACAATTTGAAAGGAAACACTGAAGTTTGTGGAAATGTAAAAGGAATGTAGGATAATATAACACATTAGATCTAGTAAAAGATACTACGAAGAAAAAGACAACCTTTTTTTGTACCATCATCTTTGAAAAGCAAGAGAAAGGCCCAAATGTATTATTCCAGCCCAGGTGCAATTTAGATATTGGCCACTAGAAGGCAGCAGTGTATGTGCAAAGTTTTAGACTGATCCAAGGAGCTGGGCAACACGAGTGACATAAGCTACTTTGAGTGTGGTATGATCATCGGTGCCAGCTCGCTGCTCCCAGTATCTCTGAAACGGCCTGGCTCCTTGGCTTCTCATGCATGACAGTGTCTAGAGTTTACCAAAAATGGTGCGACAAACAAAAAACATCAATCAGTGGCAGTCTTGTGTGCGAAAACAGGTTGTTGATGAGAGGTCAAATGAGAATAACAAGAATCGTGCAAGCTAACAGGCYGGCCACAAACAGGCAAGTAACAGCGCAGGACAACAGTGGTGTGCAGAATGGCATCTCGGAACTCGTCGGTCCTTGTCACGGATGGACTATTGCAGCAGATGACCACACTAGGTTCCACTCCTATCAGCTAAAAACAAGAAGCGGCTAAAGTGGGCACACATTCACCAACACTGGACAACTGAAGAGTGGAAAAACGTCACCTGGTCTGACGAATCCCAGTTCGTGTTGCGACATGCTGATGGCAGAGTATGGATTTGGCGTAAGCAGCGTGAGCCCATGGCCCCATCCTGCCTGGTGTTTTTACAGCATTTGTCTTGACACAACTACCGTTTACCATTCTCTCTCCATGGATATTAACATTCAGTAACCTTCATTTTGAATGTACACAATCCCCTGACCTGATTCTTTATTATGGGCCTTCAGGCAGTTTTCCATTCTGTTTATGTATTGCATCATATTTCATAGTCTGTTTGATTCTGGAGCAGCAGTTGATGGCTTTATCAGTCTATCATTAGATATTTACTGGAGTAACCTGTTCCAATTGTAAAACACATTTGATGCACCACAACAACTTTCTGAAGAACACCTTTAATTAAAAAATAATCTTAATGAAAGCAAAAAGCTTTACATTGTCATGACTACACGTGAGGATCCAGTGGCTCAGATCAGCTTGGCAATGGTTMYKKAAWWAWRKYGSCCRRRRRRKKCCKKKYYAYYYGGGGGGGGTCATACATTTTATGCAGCAGAGGACTCTCTGACACTCTAGTATGAACCAAAGGAATGTCTTTGTTCAAAAACTCTTAACGTCCAAAKAGTGAACTTTGGAACAATATTTCTAACATCCGAATGTGGGAAATGGTCAGTGCATTGATGTATAAACTAATGTCATATTGCTTTTCATTTTGTGATCTTATTAAAAACTGTATGAACCAAATACTATAACTTAGAAAGATACCCCTTTATCTCTCAAGTTTCCATCCAATACGTTATCTATGTGATATGAAAATGGATTAAACAATTTTTGTTAAGTTAGGAATGTGATTTTAGGAGTCAGAAGACAACTTCTAATCATATCCTTTGCACATTACGTAGCAACACCCCGAGTGAGGTCAGAGAAGCATGTCAGACGGACGAAGCCGTCGCCTTTGGCCAGAGTGCTGAAATCGACTGGCTAATAATTAACATATCAGACCAGAAAGACGTGAAACCGTGGTCCACATGTCGAAATGGTTAGAAACTCTGAAACTCTCAACGCAAGGTGAAGAAAATTAACTTACCAGACCAGGACACTGCCAGTCTGCAGCTGCGCATGTAAAGGGGTTTTGGATTTTTGACTATCTAACCGAGGAAGAGGAGAAGAAAACTCCCCCCTCAGAATATCACTGGTATGGCTAAGTAGCTGTTCTTAGGAAACAGCCCATTGGAGACCGGACAACTAAGAAGAAGGACATTGTGACCTCTGGTGAACAGTCAAAGCATGTACAAGTGGCCCACGGGAAAGGCTCACTGAGATAAACGACAAACAAAATGGCATTCACCGCGTAAATACATTCATTATTTCCTTTTTCCAAACGGGCGGCGGTTTGTGTGCAAGGTACAGTTGAAGTCGGAAGTTTACATACACCTTAACCCAATACATTTAAACTCAGTTTTTCACAATTCCTGACATTTAATCATAGTAAAAATTCCCTGTCTTAGGTCAGTTAGGATCACTACTTTTTTTTAAGAATGTGAAATGTCAGAGTAATAGTAGAGCAAATTATTTATTTGAGCTTATTTCTTTCATCACATTCCCAGTGGGTCAGAAGTTAACATACACTCAATTAGTATTTGGTAGCATTTCCTTTAAATTGTTTAACTTCGGTCAAACATTTCGGGTAGCCTTCCACAAGCTTCCCACAATAAGTTGGGTGAATTTTGGCCCATTCCTCCTGGCAGAGCTGGTGTAACTGAGTCAGGTTTGTAGGCCTCCTTGCTCGCACACGCTTTTTCAGTTCTGACCACACATTTTCTATGGATTGAGGTCAGGGCTTTGTGATGGCCACTCCAATACCTCACTCCAATACTTTTGGACATTTCGTCAAGTTATAGTGGACGTGCTTTGTGAATTTTTTTACCAAACGCGCTAACCAAGTAGCAAGTAGCTAATTTGACATAAATAACGGACAGTATCGAACAAATCAAGCATTTATTGTGGACCTGGGATTCCTGGGAATGCATTCTGATGAATATCATCAAAGGTAAGCCTAAAGCACTTTATGGACTACGAGAGAGAGCATGAGCTGTGCTCTGAGGGACTTTTGGGAGCACTATACAGCAACACGTAGCGTGTAATGTCTGCTTCCCACAACTTTTTAGTCATCTGTTTTGCTCAYGCTCACTGACCACCAGACGATCACTGTACCACTTCCTTCTTTGTGGATTTCGTTAAAAGTCCAACCCCTTAGACGATAATATTCAACACTGCCGCATTCTTTCCTCCAGTTCAGTGTGAAAAGGGCTTTTGTGCGCCTTGCATGTGTATTCCTTTTTCCTGGTTTCTTATTTCCACTTTTCAGTTGTTCCTCTTATTTTGTTCCCCGTTCGCAGGGTTTATCCCCTCCCCCCCTCCACAGACTCCACCATGGGAAAGAGACAAATAAAGCACTTCCTCAAAAGTTCAAATTCTATATAATTCAACACTACTTCATTTGGCACTAGGTCTACTGAGAACCCCACATTTTAACACTTTCAATGGATCTAGTTTGAACAGGTTTTTAGTGTTTGTCACCTTGGTCGTGTGGTTGATGCTATTAGTCAGAGATGGTGTATATTTCTCTATGCCTCCATCTATACTCTCTGTAGCTCCTCCACATCCTGTCTCGCTTAGAGACAGAGACCCTCACTACACATCTCCATAAACATCATTCATCATACCCCTTTTTTTAAAAGGGGCTTATGAGAGAATGATCTTGCAGTACAGGTTTCAATTAAGATGCTATTGGAGAGCTTGTCATTATGTATTTCACAGCAAGTGGAAGATAGTTTAAAGCATTCACACATTTCAAACACTAAGACCTCATCCGTCTGCCCTACTGCATGTGSATGGCAACCACACACTTTCCAGTTTCGGGCTAAGCCTGGCAAACCATTATTACCACACGTTTCAAGCTAATTCTGGTTATATGTAGCGGGCGGCCGTCCTATTGCCTCTGACCCCAGAACATTGGCCGCCATTTAGTTATGTTCATTTTCCTTTCGAAGCAGGGGAAACAAAGCTTGAAAGTTAGGCACATAATTTGACTAGCTTACTAGCACAGATTTTACTAGCACATAACTTGCTGATGGTGGGGAATGATTGTGATACTGTATGTTGTCATACCTACTGTACTTTAGTTGTAGGCACTTAGTGAGAGTGTCTGCTAAATGAGGGTGCAGGGGACTGAGAGCATGGTTTGTGGTGTCAGCTCTCTTGCTTGAGAGAAGCTGTGCAGAGATGTTTTATTTAACCATTATTTACCCAGGTAGGCTAGTTGAGAACAAGTTCTACTTTACAACTACAACCTGGCCAAGATAAAGCAAAGCAGTGCGACACAAACAACAACACAGAGTTCACATGGAATAAACAAGCGTAAGTCAATAACACAATAGAAAAAAAGAAAGTCTAGGAGTAAGGCAATAAATAGGCCATAGTAGCGAAGTAATTACAATTTAGCAAATGAATCTGGAAGGATAGATGTGCAGATGATGATGTGCAAGTAGAAATACTGGTTTGCAAAAAGTAAATAAA
>NW_019943519.1:14195-44929 GCF_002910315.2 Salvelinus sp. IW2-2015
AAGGACAACGAAGTCAAGGTATTGGAGTGGCCATCACAAAGCTCTGACCTCAAACCTATAGAACATTTGTGGGCAGAACTGAAAAAACATGTGCGAGCAAGGAGGCCTACAAACCTAATTCAGTTACACCAGCTCTGTCAGGAGGAATGGGCCAAAATTCACCCAACTTATTGTGGGAAGCTTGTGGACGGCTACCCCAAATGTTTGACCCAAGTTAAACAATATAAAGGCAATGCTACCAAATACTACATGAGTGTATATAAACTTCTGACTCACTGGGAATGTGATGAAAGAAATAAAAGCTGAAATAAATAATTATCTCAACTATTATTCTGACATTTCACATTCTTAAAATAAAGTGGTGATCCTAACTGACCTAAGACAGGGAATTCTTACTAGGATTAAATGTCAGGAATTGTGAAAAACTGAGATGAAATGTATTTGGCTAAGGTGTATGTAAACTTCCGACTTCAACTGTATGTATAGACGCAATCGATGTCGGCGCCGCCACACCAGATTGAAAACTACTGTGCATGCTGTCTCACCATACATTTTCCTGCTGCTCTGGTTTATAATCTCCTGACAGATAGGAAATAGTGTTGTCTGATATTGTTAAATCGTGTTTCCTTGATATTACGAAAGGTGTCCCACGGGTTGATTTTAGATTCTGTCATTTTTACTGTTTATGTAAATAATATTGGTCTATCTGCAAAAAAAATTAACATACGCCTGTATGCAGATGACACTTTTGTGTAAGCTATTGCCCCCACTGTTAACCATACTTTTTCAGAGCTGCAATTTGCCTTTGTTGAACTGAAATGAACACTTTATGAATTTAAAACCAAGTTCATGATGTTTTCCAATTCACCTAAAAATGTATCTTATGATATACAGTGGGGCAAAAACGTATTTAGTCAGCCACCAATTGTGCAAGTTCTCCCACTTAAAAAGATGAGAGAGGCCTGTAACTTCAACCATGACAGACAAAATGAGAAAAAAAAATCCAGAAAATCACATTGTAGGATTTTTATTGAATTTATTTGCAAATTATGGTGGAAAATAATATTTGGTCACCTACAAACAAGCAAGATTTCTGGCTCTCACAGACCTGTAACTTCTTCTTTTAGAGGCTCCTCTGTCCTCCACTCGTTACCTGTATTAATGGCACCTGTTATCAGTATAAAAGACACCTGTCCACAACCTCAAACAGTCACAATCCAAACTCCACTATGGCCAAGACCAAAGAGCTGTCAAAGACACCAGAAACAAATTGTAGACCTGCACCAGGCTGGAGAGACTGAATCTGCAATAGGTAAGCAGCTTGGTTTGAAGAAATCAACTGTGGGAGCAATTATTAGGAAATGGAAGACATACAAGACCACTGATAATCTCCCTCGATCTGGGCTCCACGCAAGATCTCACCCCGTGGGGTCAAAATGATCACAAGAACGGTGAGCAAAAATCCCAGAACCACACGGGGGACCTAGTGAATGACCTGCAGAGAGCTGGGACCAAAGTAACAAAGCCTACCATCAGTAACACACGCCCGCCAGGGACTCAAATCCTGCAGTGCCAGACGTGTCCCCTGCTTAAGCCAGTACATGTCCAGGCCCGTCTGAAGTTTGCTAGAGAGCATTTGGATGATCCAGAAGAAGATTGGGAGAATCATATGGTCAGATGAAACCAAAATATAACTTTTTGGTAAAAACTCAACTCGTCGTGTTTGGAAGACAAAGAATGCTGAGTTGCATCCAAAGAACACCATACCTACTGTGAAGCATGGGGGTGGAAACATCATGCTTTGGGGCTGTTTTTCTGCAAAGGGACCAGGACGACTGATCCGTGTAAAGGAAAGAATGAATGGGCCAAGATCGTGAGATTTTGAGTGAAAACCTCCTTCCATCAGCAAGGGCATTGAAGATGAAACGTGGCTGGGTCTTTCAGCATGACAATGATCCCAAACACACACGCGCCGGGCAACGAAGGAGTGGCTTCGTAAGAAGCATTTCAAGGTCCTGGAGTGGCCTAGCCAGTCTCCAGATCTCAGCCCCATAGAAAATCTTTGGAGGGAGTTGAAAGTCCGTTTGCCCAGCAACAGCCCCAAAACATCACTGCTCTAGAGGAGATCTGCATGGAGGAATGGGCCATAATACCAGCAACATGTGTGAAAACCTTGTGAAGACCTACAGAAAACGTTTGACCTCTGTCATTGCCAACAAAGGGTATATAACAAAGTATTGAGAAACTTTTGTTATTGACCAAATACTTATTTTCCACCATAATTTGTAAATAAATTCATAAAAATCCTACAATGTGATTTTCTGGATTTTTTAAATATCTGGGCATCTGTATTGCCAACATGTTATATTTTAAAAAGCATATGGATGAGTTAGTTAAGAAGTTGAGAAAAAAAATGGGCTTCTTTTTTGTAATAGATCATGCCTCTCCTTGAACAGCAGAAAGCAGATAATTCAGTCAACTTTCCTGCGAGTACTAGACTACGGTGACACCGTTTATATGAATGCAACTACCACTACACTGAAACCATTAGATGCAGTTTAGAATAGCACACTTCGCTTTATTACGGGTGACGGGTTCATTACAAACATTGCATTCCATATCAGAAAGTAGGCTGACCCTCTCCTAAGTCTTGTAGATCAATACACTGCTCTCTCTTTTGTTTATAAACCCTCTTGTGCAAACTTCTGTCATACCTTACCTCATTGTTCAATTACAGACATACGAGTTACCAGACCGATCACAGGGATGGCTAACTCTCGATGCAATTTTTATTTAACCTTTATTTAACTAGGCAAGTCAGTTAAGAAGAAATCTTATTTACAATGACGGCCTACAGTACTAGAAGGCAAAAGGCCTCTTGCCAGGACTGGGGCTGGGATATTTTTTTTTTTACAAAAATACAAATATAGGACAAAACACACATCATAACAAGAGATACCACAACACTAAATAAAGAGAGACCTAAGACAACCACATAGCATAGTAGCAACAGAACATGACAACAATATGGTAGCAACACAACATGTAGCAGCACAAAACATGGTACAAACAATTGGGCACAGACAACAGCACAAAGGGCAAGAAGGTAGAGACAACAATACATCACAAGAAGCAGAAGAACATCTAGCCGCTCGAGAGCACCCTTTCCTGCCCTTATCTATAAGTTACGTATCCTGATGTCCCATAGATGTCCCATTGATCACTACAGAATTAGGTAAATCTGCATAAAATAAATTTGCGCCATGATGCTCTGGTGCCTTTGTATACCTTTAATTAAAATCAAATTGTGTTGGTCACATACACATGGTTAGCAGATGTTATTGCGAGTGTAGCAAAATGCTTATGCTTCTAGATTTGACAGTACAGCAGTATCTAACAGGTAATATCTAAAGTAATGGAACTAGTGTTCCATTTATTAAAGTGGCAATACAGTGCCACTGACACGGCCCGCTACCAAAACCTGCAGACTCTCCTTCAATGCAGCCGACAGGAGTAAAACATTTAAATGTGTTAACCCTCGCAAGGCTGCAGGCCCAGATGGCATCCCCAGCCGTGTCCTCAGAGCATGCGCAGACCAGCTGGCTGGTGTGTTTTTACGGACATATTCAATCAATCCTTATCCCAGTCTGCTGTCCCCTCATGCTTCAAGAGGGCCACCACTGTTCCTTCCCAAGAAAGCTAAGGTAACTGAGCTAAACGACTACAAGCGTGTAGCACTCACTTCCGTCATCATGAAGTGCTTTGAGAGACTAGTCAAGGACCATATCACCTCCACCCTACCTGACACCTTGGACCCACTCCAATTTGATTACCGCCCCAATAGGTCCACAGACGACGCAATTGCAACCACACTCCACACTGCCCTAACCCATCTGGACAAGAGGAATACCTACGTGAGAATGCTGTTCATCGACTACAGCTCAGCATTTAACACCYTAGTACCCTCCAAACTCGTCATCAAGCTCAAGACCCTGGGTCTCGACCCCGCCCTGTGCAACTGGGTACTGGACTTCCTGACGGGCCACCCCCAGGTGGTGAGAGTAGGTAATATCTCCACCCCGCTGATCCTCAACACTGGGGCTCCACAAGGGTGCGTTCTGAGCCCTCTCCTGTACTCCATGCACACCTCCAACTCAATCATCAAGTTTGTCTGTCCCAGCTTTGATGCACCTGTACTGACCTCACCTTCTGTATGGAAGCAGGGTGAACAGGCAGTGGCTCYGTTGGTTATTGTCCTTGATGATCTTTTTTGCCTTCCTGTGACATCAGGTGTCCTGGAGGGCAGGTAYTTTGCCCCCAGTGATGCGTTGTGCAGACCGCACCACCCTCTGGAGAGCCCTGCGGTTGTGGGCGGTGCAGTTGCCGTACCAGTCGGTGATACAGCCCAACAGGATGCTCAAAATTGTGAACCTGTAAAAGTTAGTGAGGSTTTTCGGTGACAAGCCAAATTCTTTCAGCCTCCTGAGGTTGAAAAGGCACTTTTGTGCCTTCAGGTTGTACATTTTGTATAATTTGTGTACATGCAGGGCTCTCTTGCAAAATAGGTTTTGGTTTCAATAAGATTTCCCTGTAAAAATGAAGATACAAAAAAAGAAAGTAATAAAGGAATGTGATTTTTTTACAATGATGGCATTTCAGTGATTGTGCCATTAACAGCAGAAGAAGAATCTGCTGAGATAGTCTTTATTTCCATTTGAACTTAATTTCAGTGTGTACACTCTTAGAAAAAAAGGTGCTGTCTAGAAGAACCATTTTTGGTTTCAGGTAGAACCCTTCTGGGTTCCATGTGGAACCCTTACCCCAGGAGGCTCTACATGGAACCCAAAATGGTTCTCCTATGAGTCATTTCTTTCCTATCCGTCAATATCACATCAGTCCTTTACAGTTTTTCTCGATTGCTAAGACACTTTTAATGACAATTATCTACATCATAACCTAATGAGCAAAACAGTATTATTCTTTGCAAAACTGTAAACACAAATCTCAACAAAAAAGGGCAAAATTCAGTTGAGTAAATCAGGTCAAACAAAATTAAAGTAAATCAGGTCAAACAAAAATAAAACATTTTGTAACGGCAGCCTTCCCTCTCTTCACTAGAAGAGAGAGTGTAGCAGGGATCGTACCAACACGCAGCGTAGCCAGTGCTCAACATGTTAAATACACTAATAAACAGTGAACACTTAACAAAATAACAAAATGTGGCAAACCGATAACAGTCCTATCTGGTGCAGCCCACAAACACAGAGACAGGAAACAACCACCCACAATCCCCAACACCAAACAAGCCACCTATATATGATTCTCAATCAGGGACAACGATAGACAGCTGCCTCTGATTGAGAACCATATTAGGCTGGACACAGAAGACAAAAACTAGACACACAACATAGAATTCCCACCCAGCTCACGTCCTGACCAACACTAAACAAGCAAAACACATAAGAACTTGGTCAGGACGTGACACATTTGGTCACAGCTGATACAAATGACTCCAATTAATGTGAACCTCGTCTACACGCATGCAAAGCTTCTTTGCACAATTGTTCAATCAGCAATCCAGTCCTTATTCATGCGTTAAAGAGGTCACCACCTCTGAATTGCTGTTTGCAAGAATGGACCAAGTAAGAGGAAGAGGAGAGGTATAAGGATACACAGGATATTTTTTCTTCTCTGCATTGCAAGGGAAAACATCCAGGGTGATGTGGATAGATGAAAACATGTGACCTGATCGACAAGAACGAATGGAGATGAATGTGGTATATACTCTATTTATGTTGCTTTTTTTTAAATGTCTTTGTTTTTGCAGCGATTTGTTTGCTTGGTTTATTTTATTTTTATTCTCTGTATATAATGTACAGCATCATTGAATTTGTAAAGGACAACATGGAAAAAAGTAAAATAAAGTATTTGAGTCTGGATATTCATATTCTTGAGTGACATTCTTTCTGCTTTGGTCATTTTTGGTAAAATTATTTTAGGAAAAAAGAATACAGCCCATGCTGTTATGTGTTTAGTTGTCTTTTATGGTGCATAGTATAATTATAGTATCAACAAATGGCACAGAAATATAAAAGAGGGTTAACCATGTTAGGGTATATTGATAGTTGTAGTTAGTATGTATTGCGCCATTGTGTAACGAGTGAACTTTTCADTAGATAAGTAATACGTTTTGATGTTGAGGTTGTTGATTTCAAGTAGTTCATGTTTTGAGTCTCAATCAGTAGCGACCCGTCATTCGGGAGCCCCATATGTTTTGCAAAAAAAAAATATATATATATATATACCGATTAAAAAAAATGAAAATAAATTATATATTTATTTTTGTATTAATACGTGTCACATCAGTTTGCAAACAGTGTAAAAAATGTATATATTTGAGTTAATAAAGCCACGTACAAATAGGCATCTCCAAAATGCATGCGTTTCAGCCTAGCTCAGTGCTTTCTTTGGTGGTGGGGCAGGCCAGCAGAAAATAGGAGCATTTGGCCATGATTGGCTCAGAATTGCACCGCGATTGGTTCAGTGTTCTGTCACTCATGGGGACACTACGTCACCCGCCTTTAGTAAGGGTAGACATCAAGAATGTGAGCCATTTGGGTCCTGCCATAGACTTAGATTAGAAGTGCCCTTCCAGAAGGCTCAAGGTCATTGGTCACAGATAAAATGACGTCAAATCAAGTTATATCTACAGTAGCTTGGATTGGACTGATCATGTCAACATCTTACTTTCAAAATCTTAGCTAGCAGTCATAATCATAAATCAAGTAGACAATCTACTGGCAAATCCTTTTTAAATATTGTCATATGAAGAGAAATAATGAAGATAAATAATAGGAAAAACGTATCGGTGCTCATCGGCCATTGGACATAAAGATTACACAACAACTTGGAAATCACAAATTCAACAATGTGTCACTTGTGATTGTCTCCTACCACCTCAAGGTGTCACCCATTTTCCCCATTAGTCCTTGGGTATTTATTCCAATGTTCCCTGTTTGTCTGTTGCCAGTTTGTCTTTCAACCAGAGTGTTTTTCTTTGCGCCTGCTTTTTTTTCTTATCGCTCTTTTGCTAGTCCTCCCGGTTTTGACCCTTGACTCTGAGCCTGCCTGCTTGCCTGCCTTGACTCTGAGCCTGCCTGCTTGCCTGCCTTGACTCTGAGCCTGCCTGCTTGCCTGCCTTGACTCTGAGCCTGCCTGCTTGCCTGCCTTGACTCTGACCTGCTGCCTTGACTCTGAGCCTGCTGCCTGCCATGACTCTGAGCCTGCCTGCCACTCTGTACCTCGTTATGATATTTTGCCTGTCCGTGACCATTCTCTGGCCTGCCCTTTGATTATAGTAAATATCAGACTCGAACCATCTGCCTCCCGTGTCTACATCGGTTTCACCCTGTGCCCTTATACAATGAGTCGTTTGGAAGGAATCAGTGGTGCAGTGCAAAGCAACCGGTAACATTAGCCTACTATTCAATGGAGTGGCTGGTATTTTTTTTTTCCTGAGTTCCCACCATAAATCCAGAGAATGCCAGACTGATGACGAAACCACCGTGCCACATTCATGTTTTAGTGAGCACATCACAAGCCAAGGAGTCCAAAAATGTCTTGTATGCTGCTGCATAAATTGTAATATGCAAGGGAGATGGCTAGAGTATACATAAAGTAATACTAAGTGTAGTAAGGTGTTAGTAGCCCATGTGCTTCACCCTAATAATTTGGTCTATTTTCACCTTTAATTTTGCTTAAGGTTACTGTTCTGACCGGTGGTACTACACATGTAACCTGTTTTTGAGAATCTAATGTCAATCTAATATTGTAGGATGTTGTCTTTCTATGCCCCTTTATTTATCCTACAGTTCTTACTTGGTGTACAGGGAAAATACTGTAAGAGCAGCCCATTGTTAGGAATTGTTGCTGTACATTTCAAAAGTGCTAAACAGTTATATTGACAAAGTCCGTTGTCGCTCGCTCTTTGTCTATTGAAATTATGGAATGCCTCTTATCCATTATCGTTCCCTTATGTCGTAGTTTGTACATCTCAATTGTCAATAGAAACCATATTTGTTTAAGGAAGTTAGCCATACCAGCTATGTTTTTAAAAAGGCAGTAAACCAGGCTTAATTGTTTCGCTGATAGCCAGGTGTAACAATGGTAAAGATTCAATCCATGGTGAGAGAACTCTGCTGTTGGGACAGCTTTATGTAGCCCCTAATAGTTTGTGGGTACCACTTGTTGCCATTAATGTGTTGTGTACAGTAGTGTCTTTGCTGGCATGCATCACATTTTTTGCCCCACCAAGATTTACATGCTAATACTGCCGCTGGTCTTAATGCATTATTGCAAATTACATTTTGGCCAGCGTTGTCATGTCTACTCCTGCGCRGGAATACTAARCACCGGTCCTGGCAACTCYTTACGCACACCTGCGCCTCATTAGACACACCTGGACTTCATCACCTCCCTGACTACTTCCCCTGTATATAGCACTCTGTTGTCATCACTCACCAGGCAATATTGTTCATGTTTCCATATTTTTAAGCTTCTCTTTTTGTATTGTTCCATGTGCTTTGTTAAACTAACTGCACTATCTTCCGGACTCCCTGTGTCTACGTTACAAACGTGTTTCAGCTTGGGGCTGCATGTACATTTTTTTAGGAAAAGTGACTTCTGTTTGGACATTCTCAAGCAATCGAGAAACTAAGTTGCTACAGTATGTTAGCGAACTATGATATTTAAGTCAATGCTTTGATGGTGGGTGTCTCTTTCTCTCCACAGTACTCTGCTCAGCCCAGCATTCAGAACAGCCAGAGATTTGGCAGGTGAAAGGCATCGTGGGAACTTTTCTCTCTTTTCCAGAGAGGGTGTTGACATCTGGCAATTTACTTTATGGAGACCTTGGCAATATTGCACAGGTGTACCCTGGTAAACAAAGTAATACAAACCTTGAGAACAGATTTAAATACCGCCTTCACTGGAACAATGTTACTGGAGTCTTCACTTTGATAGACCTACAAATAGATGATTCTGGGGTTTACACTGTGGAGAATGCAGATGCTGAAGAGAAGATGACACATACATTTCAGCTGACTGTGTACTGTGAGTGTGTGTGTGCTGTAAGTTACAAAATCATTAAAGCTGCAATCAGCAGTAGAAACAATACTAAAGCGGTCGCTTTATTGGTTTGGTTAAAAAGCTGAGGGCCTGGAGAAATGTAACCACTCCCAAACTCATAGAGCTATGGATGCAAGGCCTGATCAGCCATATAACAAGAATAGTTTTAACCATGTTATGAGACCATATAGAATTTGTTTGCAATTTCTTTGTTTACAAACACTGAGGTAAATCAAGCTGATGTGGCGTTAAGTTGTATTCATCAAGACTCAATGATTCCATATCATTAATTTATAAGTCCAAAAAATGATGTAACTGCTCTTTGCCACTTTTAAAGAAATTCCATTTCACTAATTCATATTTCATTTTGCCTTCCAGATGTTCTGTCCAAACCTCAGGTGACGGTCAATGACAACAGCTCCTGTACAGTGGTGTGTTCTGTGGAGAACGGGAGAGAGGTGACCCTGTCCTGGTACAGAGGAGGGGAGATACTCAACCAGAGCAGCAGCCCTGACCACAACATCACCCTCTCTCTACCTCTCAAGGTGGATGTACAGAACATAGACTCTTACAGATGTGAGGCTGCCAACCCAGTCAGCAAGGAGAATGCTGTTGTTCCACATTCCTGTATAGAGAGTGATCCCTCCAAGGTGYCAGGTAAAAACATGTACAGGAGCAATGTTACATTGCAGATATCCAGACAATACCAACTTCTATATGAAACAATAAGTATGGTAGAGCTCATTTTATGAAACACTGTTTTAATTAAAATATTGTTTTCTTTCGTTTTACTTTAGATGGTGATGAGAGGACTCAAGGTTGTCTTATTATTGCTGTAATCTGCGTTTTGGTTGCCTCAGGACTTGTTGGACTTGCAATATATCTTAAGAGGAGAACAGGATAAATGGACACTCACATACAGGTATTAATCTTTTAACGGGGTGAGGTTATTCTCCTTGTCAAAGTCAAAACATGTTGTGCACAACCTTTTTTAATTATCAAGGAACGTGTTTTAGAAATGTAGGAAATGTTTGCCTGAACAACGGATGCAGGTCAAATGAAGTGGCGTATCTTCCACACTTCCTCTGCTTGGTCAGACAATTGCATTATCTCAGACCACTTCTCTAAATGTTGAAAAAGCAGAAGGCACATACACACAAGCACACTCTGACAATATTTACTTTATAGGTTCTCTGGTGCCAAAATCACTGCTAGTACAGACACAGGCACCCATGGTAACATGAGTCCTTAGTGTTTGTAGAACCTGTCTTGGGGATGAGCATTTGTGCATATCTGTCAGTTACTCCCACCCACACTGTATATTTAATTTCCTTTATTTGCCTTTATAGATTCACCCAGAAGAGAGCAAGATGACATTCACTATGCAGAGATAACTCACATTAAACCAACAGAAAACCAGGTTAGTAATAATGCTACAGGCTGATAAACATAGGAGATGTAATACAGCAGCTTTGGCAGCCCTCATGGCTACAACTGTAGGCTTCAGCTCTGTGCCAGTGGGTTAATGTGGTCTTGAGTTGCACAGATCACTTGAGTTTGATAACTGGCCTGATGTCACTGCAACCAGTTTTGCCCATATGATATGGTTGGGTTGCACAATGAGAAGCCACACTGCATATTGTACATACAGTACCAGTCAAACGTTTGGACACACCTACCCATTCAACCAGCCTCACAACTGCAGACCACATGTAACCATACCAGCCAGGACCACCACATCAGGCTTCTTCACATGCAGGTCATCTGGGAGGGGTGGGAGGGTTGTGCCTGGCTCCCAAGTGGGTGGACCTATGCCCTCTCTGGCCTACCCATTGCTGCGCCCTTGCCCAGTCATGAGAAATCCATAGATTGGAGCCTATTGGATTAATTTCAATTGACTGATGTCCTTATATAAACTGTAATTCAGTAAAATCTTTGAAATTGTTGCATGTTGCATTCATATTTTTGTTCAGTGTAGTAATGCCTTTGATTTTCCTGTGTCTTTAACAGTATTTGTCAAGTCAGTGGACTTTTAAGCTTGGCTTCATTGTTCCTCCCACTAGATTTAGGAATGTTCTAGATGTGTTGACTGTTGAGGTACATAATGCAGAACAATGAGAATAGACAAGAGAGCATCAGACATGTCTTGTTTCCTTCCTCTGGTACAAAGTATCTAATAACGAAACACATACTTTTTCTTAAACCTTTTTGCTACACCTTTTCTTCCCCACGTCTCTGCCCCTCTTTCCTTGTTCCTCCCAATCCTTCCCTCCCTACCTCTTTCCCTCTCCCTGTCTAGGAGGAGCGAAGAGGTATACCAGAGCTGGATCTGCTTAGAGACAACCCTAACCTGACATTAGTTTATTATACACTCCAGTTACATCACATGGCTGTCAGCGAGGATGTTAACACAGCATGAAGGAGAAAGAGAACAGCAAGTTACTGAGAGGGTGACATGATCATTCACATCCAAGAGAAGGCATTACATCTTACAGTGGACTTTGAGACAAAATTATAGTAAATATTAGTTCGTTATACTGCTGTTATAATACTGCTGGTCAGAAGCTTCTTTTCAGTTCTGTCTGTTCTGTTGTTTAAATGTAGGTGCCTCTCCTGTATCTTTTATAGTATACAAATTTCCGCTATTGAAACTGAATGTTAGTCTAAAATAAATGTGAGATAATGTCTAGATGCTTTTTGTAGTAAGTATTCAGACCCCTTCCCCTTTTCCACATTTTGTTACATTACAGCCTCATTTTAAAATGGATTAATGTACATGTTTTCCTCATCAATCTACAAACAATAACCCATAATGACTAAGTGAAAACACGTTTTTTTACATTTAAATTCTTTATCTAAATATCAGACCTTTTGCTATGAGACTTAAAATTGAGCTCGGGTGCATCCTGTTTTCATTGATCATCCTTCAGACATTTCTACAACTTGATTGGAGTCCACCTGTGGTAAATTCAATTGATTGGACATGATTTGGAAAAGAACACACCTGTCTATATAAGGTCTCACAGTTGACAGTGCATGTCAGAACAAAAACCAAGCCATGAGGTCGAAGGAATTATCCACAGAGCTCAGAGACAGGATTGTGTTGAGGCACAGCTCAGGGGAAGGGTACCAAAACATTTCTGCAACATTGAAGGTCCCCAAGATCACAGGGCCCTCTCTCATTCTTTAGTGGAAGAAGTTTGGAATCACCAAGACTCTTCCTAAGAATGGCTGACCAGCCAAACTGAGCAATTGGGGGAGAAGGGCCTTGGTCAGGGAGGTGACCAAGAACCCGTGGTCACTCTGACCGAGCTCCAGAATTCCTCTGTGGAGATGGGAGAAACTTCCAGAAGGGCAACCATCTATGCAGCACTACACCAATCAGGCCTTTATGGCAGAGTGGCCAGACCGAAGCCACTCCTCAGTAAAAGGCACATGAAGCCCGCTTGGAGTTTGACAAAAGGCACCTAAAGGACTCTCAGACCTTGAGAAACAAGATCGAACTCTTTGGCCTGAATACCGAGGAAACCTGGCACCATCCATACCGTGAAGCATGGTTGTGGCAGCATCATGATGTGGGGATGTTTTTCAGCAGAGGAGACTGAGAAACTAGTCAGGATTGAGGGAAAGATGTACAAAGAGTACAAAGAGATCCTTGATGAAAACCTGCTCCTGAGCGCTCAGGACCTCAGACTGGGGAAAAGATTCACCTTCCATCAGGACAACGAGCACACAACCAAGACAATGCAGGAGTGTCTTCAGTACAAGTCTCTGACTGTCCTTGAGTGACCCAGCCAGAGCCCGGACTTGAACCCGATCTCTGGAAACATCTGAAAATAGCTGTGCAGTGACGCTCCCCATTCAACTTGACAGAGCTTGAGAGGATCTGTAGAAGAAATGGGAGAAACTCCCCAAATACAGGTGTGCCAAGCTTGTAGCATCATAACCAAGAAGACTCGGGGCTTCAATCGCTGCCAAAGGTGCTTCAACAAAGTACTGAGTAAAGGGTCCGAATACTTGTGATATTTCTATTTTTTTACATTTGCAAAAATGTCTAAACTTATTTTTGCTTTGTCATTGTGGGGTATTGTTTGTAGATATATATTTTTTAAATCAATTCTAAAATAAGGCTGTAACATAACAACATTTGGAAAAAGTCAAGGGGTCTGAATACTTTCCGAATGCACTGTACATCCTCCAAAATGTATGATAAGTTACATCATCCGATTCAGAGGAACTATGATAGCTTCCTCTATTTCGTGTGATAATGTACACACGCTATTCCATTCATGTAACCTAACAGAAAGTAATGTATCATCCTAAATGGTGGGGAACATAAAATCAGCAAAAAAATAAACGTCCTCTCACTGTCAACTGTCAACTGCTGTAAATATTTGTATGAACCTAACAAGATTCAACAACTGAGACATAAACTGAACAAGTCCCACAGACATGTGACTAACAGAAATGGGATAATGTGTCCCTGAACAAAGGGGGGGTCAAAAGTAACAGTCAGTATCTGGTATGGCCACCAGCTGCATTAAGTACTGCAGTGCATCTCCTCTTCATGGACTGCACCAGATTTGCAAATTCTTGCTGTGAGATGTTACCCCACTCTTCCGCCAAGGCACCTGCAAGTTACCAGACATTTCTGGGGGGATGACCCTAGCCCTCACCCTCCGATCCAACAGGTCCCAGACGTGCTCAATGGGATTGACATCCGGGCTCTTCGCTGGCCATGGCAGAACACTGACATTCCTGTCTTGCAGGAAATCACACACAGAACGAGCAGTATGGCTGGTGGCATTGTCATGCTGGAGGGTCATGTCAGGATGAGCCTGCAGGAAGGGTATCACATGAGGGAGGAGGATGTCTTCCCTGTAACGCACAGCGTTGAGATTGCCTGCAATGACAACAAGCTGAGTCCGATGATGCTGTGACACACCGCACCAGACCATGACTCCACCTCCAAATCGATCCCGCTCCAGAGTACAGGACTCGGTGTAACGCTCATTCCTTCGATGATAAACGCGAATCCGGCCATCACTCCTGGTGAGACAAAACCGCGACTCGTCAGTGATGAGCACTTTTTGCCAGTCCTGTCTGGTCCAGCGACAGTGGCTTTGTGCCCATAGGCGACGTTGTTGGCGGTGATGTCTGGTGAGGACCTGCCTTACAACTGGCCTACAAGCCCTCAGTCCAGCCTCTATCAGCCTATTGCAGACAGTCTGAGCACTGATGGAGGAATTGTGCGTTCTTGGTGTAACTTGGGCAGTTGTTGTTGCCATCCTGTACCTGTCCCGCAGGTGTGATGTTCGGATGTACCGATCCTGTGCAGGTGTTGTTACACGTGGTCTGCCACTGCGAGGACGATCAGTAGTCCGTCCTGTCTCCCTGTAGCGCTGTCTTACGGGTCTCACAGAACAGACATTGCAATTCATTACCCTGGCCACATCTGCAGTCCTCATGCCACCTTACAGCATGCCTAAGGCACGTTCACGCAGATGAGCAGGGAACCTGGGCATCTTTCTTTTTGTGTTTTTCAGAGTCAGTAGAAAGGCCTCTTTAGTGTCCTACGGTTTCATAACTGTGACCTTAATTTCCTACCGTCTGTAAGCTGTTAGTGTCTTAATGACCGTTCCACAGGTGCATGTTCATTAATGGTTCATTGAACAAGCATGGGAAACAGTGTTTAAACCCTTTACAATGAAGATCTGTGAAGTAATTTGGATTTTTACGAATTATCTTTGAAAGACAGGGTCCTGAAAATGGGACGTTTCTTTTTTTTGCTGAGTTTATATCTTTATACACAAATACCGCAGCTTAGTTCATAACATACAGCTCATGAGAAAGTGCAGACATACAGCTGCAGGGAAAAACACTGATCTTACTTCTGAGTGTTTTCTCATACTAATGGGGAAGGTTTATTTTTTCAGGAATATCATCAGATCATAAAGCGATTCAGTCTTGTTAGATACCATGGTTTTGGCAGTGTCTGAGGTGGAACTGCGTTGGAGCTGTCACATTGGTAAGCAGCTGCTCTTGTGATCTTGTCATGAAGCCACACCTGTCCAACTCGTCTAAGATGTTCAGAACGAGAAAGTGTAGGCTATATATAAAAATAATGCTCAAATTGAAAATTTTCTAACTAAATAATGAGGATTTCTATCAGCCTTATGGAGATCTAGATTACATCTCACATTCTAGTGTTCAAAATTGTAAACAAGCCTGCATGGGATTTCTCTTAAAGTATTAATGCAGCCATTTTTATCTCAATATCAAATCATTTCTGGGTAACAATTAGGTACCTTACTGAGATTGGTTACAAATTAACAAAAATAGATTATTTGCAAAGAGCAATGTCTCAAGCAAAAAAAATTCTAGGACTATGTGGTAGTGGTCTTAGTGGGGAAGGGAAAACTGAAAATCAGCTCTTATTGGCAGAGGTTTGGGATTCTATTTCTTATTGGTCAATTAAATAATTTACCAGGCAGGCCAAAACTCCATCCCACCAAAACAAGCTGAAATGTCAGTCTTTTCAAACAGCTCTTTTACTAAAAGAGCATTAACATCATGTGTGACCTGATTCAGGAAACTAGGTGTATGTTTCAAGTCACGACTTCACAGGATATTTTTTTTTTTTTATCAAAATGCATTTTTTAGCAGAAATGCCTTCTGGAACATGTGAACTTTCATGTGCCTTAATAACAAACCTGTATGCCATCTGTAAATACGAATACTAATACAATTGTTAAACAATTGTTAAATAATGAGCCTTGTTGGTTAAACCACAGAAAAAGTCATCAACCTTCCCACTAGCCATGATTGGCTGAGATAATGAGTGGGCTGGACATGCCGAGAGATGAGTTCGGATTTGTCTGCCATATAGCAGGCTTCTGTCTATTTTAGCTGGTCAGTGTGTAGGTAATCCTATCTAATGTGACTTTTAAAAAATGTATTGGGTAGTAGAACTGCATAAGTGTTGCTCTCCAGAAGCCGAGTTTTGAAATCAGTGGATTGATATCTAAGTATGATAGCTAAAGAGATAGAGAAAACACCTGTCTCCGGATTACATCTTCAAACTAAGGGAAACCATGGCATCTGTGACAGGGAGAGGCATCCATCCTTGATGTACATGGGTAAGATAGTCTATCTAGCTACATTTTCAGATATTACACATTTCACATTTTTACTTTCAAGTTAAAGTGTACTGTTAGTTATCTAGCTAACATTAGCTGGCTGCTAGCTAACGTTACGTTCATGATCTTATTATTTGTGTCACGAATCCCGCCGAAGATGGTTCCTCTTCCTGTTCGGGCAGCGCTCGGCGGTCGTCGTCGCCGGCCTACTAGCTGCCACCGTGTAACGTCCTGACCAGAGTTATTATGTGTTTTGCTTGTTTAGTGTTGGTCAGGACGTGAGCTGGGTGGGAATTCTATGTTGTGTGTCTAGTTTGTCTGTTTCTATGTCCAGCCTAATATGGTTCTCAATCAGAGGCAGATGGTAATCGTTGTCCCTGATTGAGAATCATATATAGGAGGGTTGTTTTGTGTTGGGATTTTGTGGGTGTTTGTTTCCTGTCTCTGTGTCTGTGTTCTGCACCAGATAGGTCTGTCTCGGTTTTCACGGTTTGTTATTTTGTTTGTTGGTTGTAGTGTTCACTTGTATTTATATTAAACATGTTGAACACTAACCGCGCTGCATTTTGGTCCTCTCCTTCAACTGGAAGAAAACCGTTACAGAAACACCCACCAAACCAGGACCAAGCAGCGTAGCAACGGGCAGCAGCGACAGCAGCAGCAGCGGCCCAGTACACAGGACTACTGGACACAGGAGGAATGGTCTTGGGAGCAAATATTCAATGGAGAAGGACCCTGGGCTAAGGTTGGAAAGGATCACCTCCCATGGGAACAGCTGGAGGTAACTGGAGAGAGGAACTGGCGTTATGAGGGTACACGGCTAGCACGGAAACCCGAGAGGCTCACCCCAAAATTTCTTGGGGGAGGCTAAAGGGGAGTGTGGCGAAGCCGGGTTGGATACCTGAGCCAACTCCCCGGGCTTACCGTGGAGTGAGAGGGCGTTGTACTGGTCAGACACCGTGTTATGCGGTGGAGCGCACGGTGTCCCCAGTACGCGTGCTTAGCCCAGTGCGGGCTATTCCACCTTGCCGCACTGGTAGGGCTAGGTTGGGCATCGAGCCGGGTGCATCGAGCCGGGTGCCATGGCGTACATGGCACCAGCCTTACAGGTGGTGTTCCCGGTTCGCCTGCATAGCCCAGTGCGGGCTATTCCACCTCGCCGCACTGGCAGGGCTACGGGGACCATTCAACCTGGTAAGGTTGGGGAGGCTCGGTGCTCAAGAGCGCGTGTCCTCCTTCACGGTCCGGTATATCCGGCGCCACCTTCCCGCCCCAACCCAGTACCACCAGTGCCTACACCACGCACCAGGCTTCCAGTGCATCTCCAGAGCCCTGTTCCTCCTCCACGCACTCTCCCTATGGTGCGTGTCTCCAGCCCAGTGCCTCCAGTTCCGCACCACGCACCAAGCCTCCTGTGCGTCTCCAGAGCCCTGTACGCACTGTTCCTTCTCCCCGCACTCGCCCTGAGGTGCGTGCCCTCAGCCCGGTACCTCCAGTTCCGGCACCACGCATCAGGCCTAATAGTGCGTCTCAGCCGGCCAGAGTCTGTCCGTCTGCCCAGCGGTGCCTGAACTGCCCGTCTGCCAGCGGCGCCTGAACTGCACGTTTGCCCAACGCGGTCTGAACTGTCCGTCTGCCAACGCCGTCAGAGCTGGCGTCTGCCAAGCGCCATCGGAGCCATCCGTCTCCCCAGCCCATCTGAGCCATCCGTCTCCCCAGCGCCATCTGAGCCATCCGTCTCCCCAGCCCATCTGAGCCATCGTCTGTCCCGAGCCGTTAGAGCCGCCCGTCTGTCCCGAGCCGTCAGAGCCGTTCATCAGTCAGGAGCCGCTTAGACCGTTCGTCAGTCGGGATCTGCCAGAGCCGCAACCGACAGGATCTGCAGAGCCCCAACCAGACAGGATCTGCCAGAGGCCCCCAAAACCAGACAGGATCTGCCAGAGCCGCCAACCAGACAGGATCTGCCAGAGCCGCCAACCAGACAGGATCTCCAGAGCCGCCAACAACAGGATCTCCAGGCCCCAGCGCCATGAGCAGCCAGATCCGTCAGCCAGCCATGAGCAGCCAGATCCGTCAGCCAGCCATGAGCAGCCAGATCCGTCAGCAGCCATGAGCAGCCAGATCCGTCAGTCAGCCATGAGCAGCCAGATCCGTCAGCCAGCCATGAGCAGCCAGATCCGTCAGCCAGCGCATGAGCAGCCAGATCCGTCAGCCAGCATAGCAGCGCCAGATCCGTCAGCCAGCCATAGAGCAGCCAGATCCGTCAGCCAGCCATGAGCCATCCAGCCAGGATCCGCCAGAGCCGTCCAGCCAGGATTCCGCCAGAGCCGGCCAGCAGATCCGCCTTCAGTCCGGTGCTGCCCTTCAGTCCGGAGCTGCCGTACCTCAGTCCGGAGCTACCCCTTATCCTGGGGCTGCCCCTTATCCTGGCGATCTGGTCCCTTATCCTTGGGCTGCCCCTTATCCTGGGCTGCCCCTTATTCCTGGTGCTGCCCCCTTAGTCCGGGCTGCCCCTTAGTCCGGTGCTCCCCTAAGTCGGTGCTGCCCCTTAGTCCGGTCTGCCTCTTAGTCCGTGCTGCCCTTTTCCAGTGGGGTTAAGAAAGCGGGTGTGACTATGGTGGGTGGGGACCACGACCAGTGCCGGAGCCGCCGCCGTGGACGGACGCCCACCCAGACCCTCCCCTAGACTATGTGCTGGTGCGCCCGGAGTTCGCACCTTAAGGGGGGGGTTATGTCACGCCCTGGCCTTAGTATTCTTTGTTTTCATTAGTATTTTAGTTAGGTCAGGGTGTGACATGGGGAATGTATGTGTTTTTTGTAGTGTCTAGGGTGGTTGTAAGGTTTAGGGGGTTTATTAGAGTAGTTGGGTTTATGTTTAGTATAGTAGTCTAGATGTGTCTATGTTGAATGTTTGTAGCCTGTATGTATGTGCACAACGTTTGTAGTTTCACGGTCGTTTTGTTGTTTTGTTAGTTGGTAAAGTGTTTCGTGTCGTGTTCATCTTCGTCGTTATAATAAAAGAAGATGGCTTATTTTCCACATGCTGCGTTTTGGTCCGTCTCTCCTCCACACGATCGTGACACACCGATCCCCTTTCTGTTTCAGTTAGTTTTGTCTGATTAGTATCTCAGAGCCATTTCCTTTGCTAGTTATAGCCTAATGTTAGCTAGTTATAGCCTAATGTTAGCTAGCTAACATTGAACCTGGTTGGTTAGCTACCTGCAGATTCATGCAGGGTAGTAACGTCATCAGTTGGGATTATGGTTAATTGTTTACCTCCATGTCTTAACAAAAGACTCCACTATGCAAGTAACAATTTCAATAGAATGTCACTGCGACAACTGTTGATAGACGTAGCTGGTAAATTCGATCTGGCTATCTACTCCAATTTCAGAGCACTCTCGTCTGAGTGTGCCAGAGCGCAGAATATCTGACTAATTTAAGAACGCTTAACACCCGTTGAATATGGCCGGTGTCAGTAAACGTTGGCAAAAAAGCATAAATTGTTGCAAGCTGCACAGTTGCAATCACCAACGCTCTGGATAACATAAAAACAGCCTAACCAGCTCTGCTAAGGCATGTAAAATGGTCAGTGAGCTGTTTGTGTCTGGAGGTAGCTACCAAGCTTGGGTGCTTGACTGTTGTTGTTAGGACAGAATGCTCAGATCAACCCCTTAAAGAGATGGATGGGGCTAAAGCTTAAGAGGGTGTGAATGACACTGGATGGGTGTAGACAAAGAAGAGCTCTCCAGTAGGTACCAAAACATTCAAAGGCCATTTTCTCAAAAGTGAGGTTACAAGTTTATCAAATTTCAAAGCAGAATTCCTTTCCCATTGTTCCTCAAATGCAGTGTGTTATATACCACTTTGTAGCACTGTGTCTCTGCTTTTATCCAATGTTAAAAACACAATTTCAAATTTTGCTACATAAGACCTAATCAAGGCAGTCGGTCACTTATGTCATTTATATCATTATTGCACGTTCCGTTTCAGTGGCGATTGGTGGGGCAAACACAACTTTTTTTTAGATGCATGCCAGCAAAGCCACTACACAACACAACACTAAATAATACATTAATTGCACTATAACAGTGACAAACGGTGCCCACGAACTGTTAGGGCCTACATAAAGCTGTCCCAACAGCAGAGCATTCTTTTCAACCCCATGGAGTGAATCCTTACCACTGCTACACCTGGCTATCAGCAGCGCCTTGTCTGGCAGCGAAACAGTTCATTGAGCCTAATTTCCTGCCTTTTTAAAAAACATAGCTGATATGGCTGACTTACTCAAACAAATGTGTTTTCTACTGACAAATGAGATGTACAAACTATGACATAATGGGACAACAAGCAGATAAGAGGCAATCCGTAATTTCGATTAAGACATTAATGAGCAACCTAAGACGGACGTAGTCGGTATAACTATTTGTTCAGCACTTTTGAAATGTACAGCGACAAAATTCAGAACAAGAGTCATCCTTACAGTGTTCTCCCTGTACACCAAGTCAGAACTGTAGGATAAATAAAAGAGGCATATAAGCAAACAATGAAAGCTCTTGCAATATTTGACATTTCTCTAAAACAGGCTATAGGCTACATGTGCACCCCAAGTCAGAATAGTAGGCTAAGTTAGGAGGGGAAGGGACCAAATTATTAGGGTGAGGCACATGGGCTACTAATAGCTCACTACACTTTCTTAGCTACAGTATACATATCTCCCTTGTATATTACATAATTTATACAGCAGCATACAATACATTTTTGGCAAATTTTGTCTTGAAAATTTGTCATCACTCTGGCATTCTCTGGATTTTTTATGCTTTCAAGACAACTGGGAACTTGGAAAAAAAACAAGGTTGAATCATGACGTCAGTGATCTTCAGGTTGGAGCTCTAGAAAGAGTCCCGAGTTCCCAACTTGTAATTCTGAGTTGGATGACCGTTTAAAACATATTTTCCCAGTCGGAGCTCATTTTCTGCCGAGTTCCCAGTTGTCTTGAACTCACTGAAGTCTGAGATTTCCCAGTTCCGAGTTTTCGGCAGAATGGCCAATGAGCACCAATACATTTTATCTATAATTTCTAATCTATAAACGATTGAGAAGGATTTTGCCAGTGGATTGTCGACATGATTCATGATGATGACTGCTTGTCTACCTTGGTAGCTAAGATTTTGAAAGTATGATGTTGACATGAGCAGTCCAAGCTACGGTAGATATAACATGATTAGACGTAATTTTATCTGTGGCCAATGACCTTGAGTCTTATTAGATGGGCACTTCTAATGTAAATCTATGCCAGCACCCAAGGGGGCTTGAACATTCTAGCTACCCCTGTAGATTTTGCGGTGACGGAGTGTCCCCATGAAGGATAGAACACTGAGCCAATCACAGCGCAACTAGAGAAGATTACCATCCCCTAAGGCTCTGTATTTTCTGCTGGCTGCCCCACCACCACAGAAAGCACTGAGCTAGGCTGAAACACCTGCATTTTGGAACTGCCTTACTCAAGAAAACAAAAAAGAGACCATGTTTGTCTGCGGCTTTATTAACTGGATACTTTTTTTTACATTGTTTACAAAATGATATGTGACACATAATAATGCCAAAATAACATGCAAAACAGGCACACACATTATTATATTTTTGCTGAACAGCTGGGGCTCAAATGAAGTGTCGCCACTGCGTTTAGGTATTAACGAGCTAATTCTGAATCTTTAATATTAAGCCAACCACACCGCACTCATTTTGGGGCGTATGTGCTCGAACTAAAAAAATTGCACCCCCACAGACTCTTGAGCAATTATTACAAGAAGAGGGGAACACAGCATAATCTGATGAGTGAAGTATTTAGCAAAACTGTTTTGAACTGGAATAGCCACACAATTCCAGTCAAAATAGAAGATTGTAAGAAATACCATTACTATATCCAACCCAACTCCATTTGTTGCCACTATCATGTATCACAGTGGTTTTCAAACTTTTTGATCCACTACCACCAAAAAGTAGTGTTACAAAACTTGGGACCCGCTCGCAAGTCCATGTACGTGTGAACACTTAAAAAAGCACGCAAAATCGCTGCGCAAATGTAGCCTGTCATTACAGCATAAATGTTGATGCATTTTCAAAATGCCAGATCCAGAAATAAACGGTGTTTTACACCTGCATTTGGAGCAGCAATTCATTCATTTTTGCATCCAATATCAACTAGGAAAGCCATGTTCTATTGGCAAGGTGCCATCACTTTGGAGGGCAGCTTCCTTGCAGAGTGCTCCTTGCCAGCCAGGTAGCCCTGTTCTTCCTCACAAATATCATAATAAGTTCACCAGAATATGTTGCATCTTCATCCCATAATATTAAACAAACAGTATGGCCAGTAGCCACCCAAACTCACAGCAAACACGTTACCTAACCACGACCAACCCCGATGTAATGGATTGGTAATTATTGGTAGATTTCTTTGCCACAACATTAGGGAAGGTCATGACATTACCAATAATTACCAATCCATTTGTCGGGTTGGTTGTGGTTATGCAATATATTTGCTGGACTAGGCCTTTCTGAAATATGAAACTGATAAATCGCCAGGTAGCCTATTATTGTTCTTGCAAAAATATCGCCATAGTAATTTTCCAAACTGTATTTTAGATGGATAATATAAATATAGGACTATTCTTTTGTCAGGCAAAATTGGAGGAAATGAAACAAGTTATTTAGGGGCACTAATCTGAATCTGCCTTTGTTTGGAGTTTGTTTGTTTACCAATGCTGATGATTGGTCAACAATCAAGACACACAACATTTTGGTTCTGAAGAATAGATGATTATATCACCACTGAAAAGGGCACTTTGGAGACGAGAAAACTCCTAAACGGGAGAGAGATAGGTAGAGCCCTATCTGTGCACGTGCCTTTCAACAGGCACAACCAACGGACAGGGTGGGGGGGCAAACTTGACGATGACTTGCGGGCAGTGGGATCCAAACAACAATGACAAAAAATATAGACAAAAACTTATTTTGGGTGGAAATTATACCACCTAAAAGGGCACTTTGAAAACTGGAAGGGCACCTGCCTGTTGGAACTTATCACTCCTCTCATCTCCTGTTGTCTGCTTTTCCCAAGAGGACAAAAGTTCACCAAACCCACATCCTCACACAGTGACTGCAGAGTGCTATGTGTTAGTATCAAGCAGGTCACCCATGACACAAATCATTATTCGAATGTCCATCCATCACTAAGTCTAATTTCCAAGTATAATGACAACCTGTCCAGTCCAGTACAGTATGTGGTACAAAATAGAAGCAATGCTGTATTAACAAAGCTTTCTCTGAAGCTTTTAGTAGCCAGTTATCAGACTGTGTCAGTAAGATTTTCAGAGATTGAGGAAACAATTCAACAAGTCCAAACATGTTCATAAGATGAACAGATTCAGGCAGTCAGTTGATGGCTGCTGTCWTTTGAAAGTACATGTATTACCTTTTTGTGTACATACCGCAAATTGCAAGGTCCATGCAAAACATTTTTAAATATTGGTACAATCAAATGCAGTATGTGCATAATGGTGGTAGGTATTTTGACTTGAGATCTACARTGCCTTCAGAAAGTATTGACACCTCTTTCCTTTTTCCCCATTTTGGTATTTTACAGCCGGAATTTATAATGGTTTTAATTGAGATTGTTTGTCACTCACCTACACACAATACCCCATAATGTCAAAGTGGCATTATGTTTTTAGAAATATCYCTTTGAGCATGGTGAAGTTATTAATTGCACGTTGGACGGTGTACCAATACACACAGTCACTATAAAGATACAGGCGACCTTCCTAACTCAGTTACCGGAGAGGAAGGAMACCACTCAGGGATTTCACCATGAGGCCAATGGTGACTTTAAAACAGTGACAGTTTAATGGATGTGATAGGAGAAAATTGAGGATAGGTCCACAACATTGTAGTTACTCTACAATACTAACCTAAACGACACAGTGAAAAGAAGGTAGCCTGTACAGAATTTAAAAAATATTCCAAAACATGCATCCTGTCTGCAATAAGGCATTTAAGACAAACTGCAAAAAAATGTGGCAAATAAATTAACTTCATGTCCTGAATGCAAAGTGTTATATTTGGGGCAAACCCAACACATCACTGAGTACCACTCTTCATATTTTCAAGCATGGTGGTGGCTTCAAAATGTTATGGGTATGCTTGTCATCGGCAAGGACAAGAGCGATTTTTGGGGATAAAAATAAATGGAATAGAGCTAAGCACAGGCAAAATCCTAGAGGAAAACCTGGTTGACTCAGGGGTGTGAATACGTATGTAAATTAGATGTTTAGGCATTTAATTTTCAATAAATGTTTAAAGATTTCTAAAAATATGTTGTCATTATGGGGTTTTGTGTGTAGATGGATGAGAGGAAAATAAATGTAATCCATTTCGAATTTAGGCTTTAATACAACAAAATGTGGAATAAATCAAGGGGTCAAGGGGCGGCAGGTAGCCTGGTGTTTAGAGCTGGATCGAATACCTGAGCTGACAAGGTAAAAATATGTCGTTCTGCCCCTGAACAAGGCAGTGATAGGCACTGTTCCCCGGGAAGGCCGTCATTGTAAATAAGAGTTTGTTCTTAACCGACTTGCCTAGTTAAATAAAAAAAAGTATGAACTTAAATTTCCATGAAAATCTCCCTTTTACATCAATTAATGGTTTACACAAAAGTAAGAGTTGCATGTGCAGATCTCAAGTCAGAACACCGCCATGTGTATAATCCAGCATGCAAGGTCAGGTTTTTAATGGTAAACTATCTAAGTAAATACTAGACATAGGACAGATTGTAATTAGTAAAATGGGTCAGATTCTAAGCCTAGCATCACTCCTCTCATCCACAAAAAGGTATAACATTGGGAAATGGCTCATTCTCGGTTGGCCAAAACATTGTTAATACGTTGAATGAGCCTGATTACACGATAACGTGCAAGTCTCTACAAGATCATTTTGTGGGTGTAGTCTTTGATATCACAGATGAAGGTGATGACATGCCAGCATAAAAAATGCACTGCTTATAATATGGGTGGCCAAACCAAGTCCAGAGAGCAGCAGCCGGCAGCCTGTTGATCCAGTGAAGCACTAACAAACCAACAAACTGATTCAAATAATTCACTTATATTGGTATTCATTCAAAATTCCCATGATTAATTCATTCAGTTGAGCCGGAACAAAAACATGCATGAACTTCAGCCCTAGAAGACCGTGGATTGGCCACCTTTGGTGATGTACTGGCCATGGGTTCTATAATCTAAGATGTCAAACACATTTGTGTTCTTTCATTTGCAAAAGTGCATATGTGTAAACTGCAGTACGASTTACACAACTATTGTAGAACAACCAATGAAGTTTCGAAATCTAGTTCAGTTGGGAAGAGCGTCAACCCAGTAAGCCTGCTTTGCCAACCCACACCACTTGTAAGCTAATACCAGACATTAGATTTCATAATGTGAAGAAGCAGGCCTACACTAGCCTCATATAACCATCCTGATCTTACAATGTGTTTCGCTACAAAGATAGTGAAACACATTGTAAAGCTTGTGAGATCAGGATGGTWATACCAGGCTAGGCCTATACCCCAAGCACATACCGAGTTGTTCTGAAAAGCCGGAAAATGTTAAAAAGAAATGGAAGCTTACATAATACAGATTGCAGCTTCAGTTACAGTAATGCAGCAATGTGATTGACTTCAGTCAGTTGCTAAACATTCAGGACCGTAAGGGACAGTTCTGAGTAATGAAATGCCATAGACCTAACAAGGCAATATTATGAACAATGACTATGGTCATCTTCAGTGGGTTGTCTAATGCGAACACCCGAGTAAACAGTTTCTTCAACCCTCCCTGAGGCATCTGCACTATCATGTCCTCCCTGCAAAAAAATAACAAGGTAGTTCATTACTTTAACACTTAAAGCACAGAGACAGAGAAAAAACATCTACGTATAATACTAACTGGCACTACACATTTCTGTGAGTGTTCCGTTTTTCCTTGTGTCAGCTGTGGTCTTTTCTGGACAATGTGGTTCCTAATTTTACCAAGCGTGTGTGTGTGGTGGTGTTGTTGTGTGGGAGTATTGTCTGAGAGAAGATAAAAAGGAGGACATATGAACTCCTACAAGCATGCCTTCTCCATTTACTTAGTGTAGGCTACATACACTAAACATAAATACATACAGTTGAAGGTCGGAAGTTATAAACACTTATGTTGGGTCATTAAAACTCTTTTTCAATCATCCACTCTATTTTTATCAAACTGTGTATTGCAAGTCGGTTGGACCACAATCTACTTTGTGCATGACAAGTCATTTTCCAATTGTTATTAAGACAGATTATTTCACTAAATACAATTCCAGTGGGTCAGAAGTTTATATCACTAAGTTGACTGCCTTTAAACAGCTTGGAAAATTCCAGAAATATGTCAGTGGCTTTAGAAGCTTCTGATAGGCTAATTGACATAATTTGAGTCAATTGGGATGTACCTGTGGATGTATTACAAGGCTACCTTCAAACTCAGTGCCTCTTTGCTTGACATCATGGGAAAATCAAAAGAAATCAGCAACACCTCAGAAATAAAATTGTAGACCTCCACAAGTCTGGTTCATCCTTGAGAGCAATTTCCAAACGCCTGAAGGTACCACGTTAATCTGTACAAACATAGTATGCAAGTATTAACACATGGGACCACAGCCGTCATACCGCTCAGGAAGGAGACGCGTTCTGTCTCCTAGAGATGAACGTACTTTGGTGCAAAAAGTGCAAATCAATCCAGAACAACAGCAAAGGACCTTGTGAAGATGGTGGAGGAAACAGGTACAAACATATCTATACCACAGTAAAAAAGTCCTATATCGACATAACCTGAAAGGTCGCTCAGCAGGAGAAGCCACTGCTCCAAAACCGCCATAAAAAAATCCAGACTATGGTTTGCAACTGCACATGGGGACAAAGATCGTACTTTTTGGAAAAATGTCCTCTGGTCTGATGAAACAAAATAGAACTGTTTGGCCATAACGATTATCGTTATGTTTGGAAGAAAAGGGGGGGGCTTGCAAGCTGAAGAACACCATCCCAACCGTGAAGCACGGGGTGGCAGCATCATGTTGTGGGGGTGCTTTGCTGCAGGAGGGACTGGTGCACTTCACAAAATAGATGGCATCATGAGGTAGGAAATGATTGGTTGCAAATGGGTCTCCAAATGGATAATGACCCAAGCATACTTCCAAAGTTGTGGCAAATGGCTTAAGGACAACAAGTCCAGGTATTGGAGTGGCCATCACAAAGCCTTGCCCTCAATCCTAGAAATGTGTGGGCAGAACTGAAAAAGCGTGTGCGAGCAAGGAGGCCTACAAACCTGACTCAGTTAACCAGCTCTGTCAGGAGGAATGGGCCAAATTCACCCAACTTATTGTGGGAAGCTTGTGGAAGGCTCCCAAAACGTTTGACCCAAGTTAAACAATTTAAAGGCAAAGCTACCAATACTAATTGAATGTATGTTAAACTTCTGACCCCTTGGGAATGTGATGAACGAAATAAAAGCTGAAATGAATCATTCTCTTACTATTATTCTGACTTTTCACATTCTTAAAATAAAGTGGTGATCCTAACTGACCTAAAACAGGGAATTTTACAGGATTAAATGTCAGGAATTGTAAAAAACTGAGTTTAAATGTAGTATGTTAAACTTCCGACTTCAACTGTATACCAACACTCGATGTCACCGATTGTGATGTGGTCTATTCTGTGATAGTTGGACAACACCGGCGTAGATTATATCAGTACCATTTGCATGAGAACATAGAATAAAGACACAATGTTACTCTTCTATCGATAATATTAACAGTTACTTGCATGGAAGCCTGTATTTTCGCATCAACTCAGTATCAAAAAATTCTGACCTTGTGTACTTAATCATATAAACTCAGAGAAGGCATCATACTAACCTTTGTGTTTTATTCTTTTTTCCATTATATCCAAACTATTAGCCCGAGTGTCATCAAGCCAACAGCTATCAGGACACAGACAGTATATTTCCGTTTAGTGATTGAAGAAGGTACAGTGGGACCTAACAAAACAAAACACACATTAATCTCTGTCGGGTAATTTCATCTCTCACACACTGTGCTACAACCTTACAATGTTTAGCAAAAGGGGTGAAAATGTTTTAAGTACATTTTTCAAAATATGCAACTAAGCTGACACAATTTCTACGGTATTGGAAAACTCCTTTAGGTGTTTGTTTTTCTGCATAATGTTTGACAATATTTAATGACCCATTGCAAAGAATGTACAGTGCATTTGAAACCCTTCCCTTTTTCAATTTTTTGTTACGTTACAGCCTTATAATAAAATGGATGAATACCCCATAATGACAATGCCAGAAACAGTTTTTAGACAATTCTGCACACTTATTAAAAATAAAAAACAGAAATTCCTTATTTACATAAGTATTCATACCATTTGCTATGAGACACGAAATTGAACTCAGGTGCGTCCTGTTTATGTTGATCATCCTTGAGATGTGTCTACAAATTGATTGGAACCAATTGGCCAATTGAATTGATTGGACTTAATTTCGAAAGGCACACACCTGTCTTTATAAGGTCCCACAGTTGACAATGCATGTCAGAGCAAAAACCAAGCCATGAGGTTGAAGGAATTGTCCGTAGAGCTCCTAGACAGGATCGTGACGAGGCACTGATCTGGGGAATGTTACCAAACATTTCTGCAGCATTGAAGGTCCCTAAGAACACAGTGGCCACCATCATTCTTACGTAGAGGAAGTTTGGAGCCACCAAGACTCTTCCTAAAGCTGGTGTTAGGGTTCGTTCCTTATGTCCTTCTTTGTCAATCATTGGTTCATTGGTTAAATTAGCATTATGACAATATCTTTAATTAAATCATTCAAAAACCTTTATTAATGCAATTGCAGACAGAAGTTGACAAACAGGAACATAGCACGCATGTTTCTGAGTAAGTTCAAACAAAAGGTCTCAAGTTGTTTTATTAAACCGAAGTCCCGCCTTAGTGATGTCACTAACTAGTCATTACCTTTTTACTCCTGAGACCAAAACCCTATATAAACAATGGCTTTTAGTATTATCTTAAACCTACCAGTAAACGTCCACTCCCCAATGCTGATTTCTTGTGGAATGTTTGACTAGCCTTATCTCCTCCACTCCCCTGCAGAGCTCCTTCTTCACAGTCACACATTACTCAGAGCCTCTTCATAATGAAATAGAGAGAACTAAAAACAATTGTGGAATACTAAACTTCTACAATGAATTTGTATTGTTAATCTGTAGTCTATGACCCTATAAATGTAAGGAGGGAGGGGTCTTATAACCCCTCCCCTTCTATTAATATAACATAAGCATAATCAATTATTCTAATACACCAAACATTTTTACAGCCCCAATGACAACTTGCGGGCAGTGGGGTCTAAACAACAATGACAAAAAATATAGACAAAAACTTATTTTGGGTGGAAATTATACCACCACCTAAAAGGGCACTTTGAAAACTGGAATTGCACCTGCCTGTTGGAACTTATCACTTCTTTCATCTCCTGATCAGCCCTCATGACCCCTAGGTAAATCCTGACATTTCCCCCTTTGAGACTAATTAGTCTCACAGCTTCAATCATAATATTCTCCTCTGAAATCAAATAGATTAGGCAAATTCCCGGATCTATTTGATCCCAGGGATGGCCTTCTAAAGGGAGAAACAACTCCTGAGGTTCCTGGAATGCTGTTGGGGGTGAATCTGGCTATACTCCCATTCCTCTTTGGTCCTGGGAAGAACCACAGAGTTAAAACCTGTTAAGGCTGCAAGCCCGAGGTCGGTACACCTATGACAACATCCAGCTCAACATCCAGCTCAAGTGCAGGGCGCGAAATTCAAAATCAATTTTTTTTAAATATTTAACTTTCACACATTAACAAGTCCAATACACCATTTGAAAGATAAACATCTTGTGAATCTAGCCAACATGTCCGATTTTTTAAATGTATTACAGCAAAAACACCACGTATATTTATGTTAGCTCACCACCAAATACAAAAGAGGACAGACATTTTTCACAGCACCGGTAGCATACAGCTTGCATGCACAAAGCCAACCTACGCAGCACGTATAAAGTCCCGAATAAAATTTAAATAATATAATTAAACTATATTGAAAAAACATACTTTAAGATGATATGTTGAATGTATCAAAGAAATCGAAGCCAGAGTCATTTCATCTAGAACGACCGTTTTCCAGGTGGAGAATCCTGGTCCAAGTGCGCCGCCTCAGACTGAATTGCGGTCCTCTCACTCAAAGAGGGTTATGCTTCTCTGAAAGAGATATTCAACTCCTTCTGGCTCTCACCTTCCGTCATGACACCCAGAGGAAGTGTATACGGTTTTCTTACAGTCCTAATGACATGA